>NW_025213054.1:26483-30162 GCF_004010195.1 Chiloscyllium plagiosum
AGTGGGGCGCTGGAAATGCACAACACGACAGGCAGCACCTAAGGTACAGGAGAATCAATGTTTTAGCATAAGTCCTTCAGAGGACTGGGTAATGAAATCATATGGTCAGTCCAGTTCTGCTTAACGGTAATCCCCGGGATATTGCTAGGTAGGTGATGGTGGTGGCATTGAACATTAAAGGATACGGCACACTTTTCTATTATTAGAGGTAATTGTTGTCTGGCACGTGTGTAATGGAAATTGTACTTGTCACTGTTAAGCACACACTTGCATATTTCCATGTCCTGTTGCATTTGGATAAGGATCAGTTAAGTATCTGAATAAATCACGAATGGTGTTGAGCATTGTCCAATCATTGGCAAACATTCTCACTTGTGACTTTACAGTGTAGGGATGGTCATTTATGAAGCAGCTGAAACTTATTGGGCCTAGGGCAGAGAGCACTCTTACAGCTCACGGATGCTGTCCCTTTCTCTGAGCTAGGAAGCTTGCTTCTAGTTCCACCTGCTCCAGAGGTGTCTAACAACATATCTGAACAGAATAATGTTACCGTATCTTCCGCAAGGATCTGAGCGAATACTTGGTTAACACAATAAGTTGGATGGCTCGTTTGTAATGCAGATTAATGACAACAGTCTGGGTTCAGTTCCTGCACTGAATGAGGTGTCTGAAAATGGCTGCCTTACCCAACCTCTCCCTTGCTTGAAGCATGATGACTGTCCAGTTAAGCGGCTGCTAGTCGCATCTATCTAACAAGAGAACAACCCTATCACCCTGTTGGCGTATGGCGCCCTGCCTTTCCATTTCTGGTGTACAGGTTTACTCAGAACCCCCCCGGGGAACCGCTGCGGAGACAGCTTCTCCCCACCAACCCCAGCCACCTTCCTTTGTACCAGGTATAACTTCAGCCAGTGCAGACGATTCCTATTTGCTCCAGTTTTGCTGTTAATCCAGGATATGACGTTTGGTCAAATGCAGTAATGATGATGTTAAGTGCAGTCACTGTCACCTCATCTATCGAATTCACCTTGTTGTACATCGTTAAACCAAGGGATGAGAGCTCAAACTGAACTTCATTGAGCAGGTTGGAGCTGAGGCAGTGCTGCTTGACACTACTGTAGATGACATCTTCCATCACTTTATTAATGTTGGGAATTAGAACAATGGGGCAGTCATTGATTGTCGGATGTTTTGTCCGTGTGTGCACAGGACACACCCTGATAGTTCAACAGGAACAGCTTGAATGGAATGTTCTCAAGGCCCACAGCCTTTGCATTCCCCATCCCTCCAACCGTTTGAGTTACCACACACAGTGAATCAAATTAGCTGATGACTGCCATCTGGAGAAGACTAAGATAGATCATCCCATCGACACTTTGGTCCAAACATTGTTTTTCTTAGCTTTTCTATCGTTGTGCTGGGCCCTTTCATCCTTGAGGAAGGCGATCTTTGTGGATTCTACTTCTCCAGTGAGTTGTTTAATTGACCACACAATTCATGCTGATTGCATGTGACAGGATTGCAGAAATTAGGTCTGGTTTGTTAGTTAGATCGATCTGTCCCTGGCTGTTTACACTATTTGTTAAGTAAGTGGTCCTGTTTGGTAACGTCATCTCATTGTGAGGTCTACCTGGTGCTGGTCTTGGCCAGCCCTCCTATGTTCCTCATTGAACAAAGATTTATCCCCTGGCCTGATGGTCAGGGTAAAGTGGAGCCTCTGCCAGGCAGTGACAGTGAAAATTGTGCTGGAATACAATTCTGATGCTATTGGTAATGACCCGAATCACCTCTCACAGACCAGTGCTGAGTTCACGACCTCTTTGAAATTTGTTCCGTTGAGCATGGTGACAGTATCTCTCACATGTATGCTCATGCGTATACTCACACTCTCACTCTCGCACTCACACTCACACTCACACACACACACTCACAATCACAATCACTCTCTCACTTTCTCGCTCTCTCTCGCGCACTCACGCACTTACGCACTCGAAGTACTGTGTGTGGTAGTCACCTTTCCAATACGGTCATCGATCAATGTGCCTGCAGCCGGTAGGTTGGTGAAGATAAGGTCAAGAATGTTTCTCCCTCTCAGTCGTTCCCTTCCCACTCACTGCAGACCCAATCTTGCAGCTATGTCCTTTTGGACCCGACCATCTCGATGAGCAATGCTGCTGCTGAGCCCCTCTGGGTGGTGGTTTTGAAATGGTCCACCCAGTATACCTTCTCCAGCTTTGTCACTCTCTCAGGCCTTTCATCAGAGGGACACTGGTCCATCAGCTGAGGGAAGAGAGTCAGCAGGAGGTTACCATGTCAGTGTTTGAGCTGACACAATGAGGTTTCGTTATGATACGTTGTTGCTTGAGGTGTCTGTTGGTGCATGTCCCACATCTAACCCGAGTCCCTAAATGTTAGGAAAGAAGGATTTCCAGGGTCTGCAGGGCTTTTACTTTTTTGTCACTATCAATCTAAGGGTCTCTTCTGTGCTGTATGACAACCACTCTATGACTCTTGTGATTGGACAGTCCAAGGTCTCACTCCTTCAGTTCCTCCAAGTGCCTTGTCTATTCCATAGATTTCTACAATATTTTCTCCATTAAGACATTGCATAATTCCGTTTTTAAACTACCTGCGTAAATTTCTGTATCTTTCCTTGTCATTTCCTCCAGCCGCAACATTCATTTGTATCTCAGTAACCCTCCGTATCACTACAATCTTTATCTCATACTCCAGACCCATCTATCGCTGTAAATTCGGCCAGCCCCGAAACCCCTCCCTATCTCTCTAATCGTCAGCTGCTTCATCTTTCCCCATATTCTGTAAATGAATTTTAAAATATCTCGCTATCCTATTAGAGCATGGACAGGCCACACTATCTCTGTAACGTGTCCAAACGTGCTTTCCTATCTCCGTAACATCTCCAGCCTTGCTTTCCTCTCTGTCTGTAACATCTCCTTACTTGCTTTCCATTCTCTCTGTAATCTCTCTAGCCTTGCTTTCCTATCTCTGTAATATTTCGAGCCATGCTTTCCTGTCTATGTAACATCTCCAGCCTTGCTTTCCAATATCTCTGTAACATCCCCAGCCTTGCTTTCCTATCTCTCTGTAACATCCCCAGCCTTGCTTTCCCATCTCCGTAATATCTCCAGCCTTCCTTTCTATCTCTGCTTTCCTTCACACCTCAGTGAATTGGTTTTTACGCACCTCAGTGGATTGGTTATATATTTGCTCCTGTATTTTCATCTTCCTGTATTAAATATCCCCAGAAGTGTGTCTGTCATCATTTGGACACTAACCTCGACCCATAAAGCCTCATTTGAAGACACGTTCAAGATATCGTCCCTCCTAACTGCAGTAACTGTTCCCTAATTAATAATGCAACACCTCCTCCACTTTAACACCCTCTCCTGTCCTGCGTATAGTTCCAGTACAACAGAATATTGAGTTGTTAGCCCTGTTCTCTCTGGAACCCATCTCTGTGATGGCAAAAACGTTCCACCTCCACATGTCAACTCATGCCATTGTCACAACAGTCTGTCTGATAATACTCCCAGCATTATCGTAAGCTGGAATATAACACCTGGAATACTCTGTACCTCGGAGTTCCACAATAATTCACTATTTGTTATCAGGCTGCCCAAACCAAGAACCAAAATTGTAACTCTGGGACTGAATGAAT
>NW_025213055.1:0-1459 GCF_004010195.1 Chiloscyllium plagiosum
GAAGCTTTGGAGAGGGTCCAGAAAAGATTTACCAGGATGTTGCCTGGAATGGAGAATAGGTCGTACGAGGATAGGTTGAGCGTGCTAGGCCTTTTCCCATTAGAGCAGAGAAGGATGAGGGGTGATTTGATAGAGGTGTGTAAGATGACCAGGGGAATAGATAGAGTAGACAACCAGAAACCTTTCCCCCGGGTACAACAGAGTGTTACAAGGGGATATAAATTTAAGGTGAAGGGTGAAAGGTATAGGGGAGATGTCAGAGGTAGGTTCTTTACCCAGGGAGTGGTGGGGGCATGGAATGCGCTGCCTGTGGGAGTGGCAGAGTCAGAATCATTGGCGAACTTTAAGTGGCAATTGGATAGGTACATGGATGGATGCTTAAGCTAGGACAAATGTTCGGCACAACATCGTGGGCCGAAGGGCCTGTTCTGTGCTGTATTGTTCTATGTTATATGTTCTAATTGTGGTCTCGTTGTACTCTGAGATAATCTACTACACCACCTTTCTATTTTCATCTGTAAGCTTACAAACTATGGCCCCAATATTCACATCCAAATCCTTAATATAAATGATGAATGCAGTGAACTCAGCAGCACACTGCTGCTCACAAGCCTCCAGTCTGAAAATTATCCCTCTTTCTTCAAACCAATTATGAATAGCTACCTCTGTATCCCATGTGATGAAACCTTA
The DNA here is from genome assembly GCF_004010195.1 of Chiloscyllium plagiosum. Lineage (NCBI taxonomy): Eukaryota > Metazoa > Chordata > Chondrichthyes > Orectolobiformes > Hemiscylliidae > Chiloscyllium > Chiloscyllium plagiosum. The sequence continues at coordinate 691 of NW_025213055.1, forward strand.
CGAATCTGTCAACCAATAGACATGTTATGAACACCTTGCTGAGGTCCATATAAACAATGTGTACCAAACTGACTTCATGAATCTTCTTTGTCACTTCTTCCTAAAACTCACACAAATTAATAAGCCAGGACTTCCCATTCAGAAAGCCATGCTGACTAACCCTAATCAGCCCTTACCTTCCCAAATGTATGTAAATCCTATCGCACAGAATCGCTTCTAAGAACTTACCCGCCACTGACATCTGGGTCATCGGTCTATAGGTCTCCGACTTTTTGAGTCACTGTTTCTTTTTCTAGTCCCACTGCTCCACTGCTCATAACAAATGTTAAATGGAACCAGGTTTCTGATATGGCCGATGATATTGGCCTCAGACTGGGTCAGGGTCAGTTTTAGGAACAAGTCAGACCAGTTTCCTTAATCTGCTAAAACGACAGAGCAATGTTACTAAAAATATGCTGTGGTTCTGTTCTCCGAGCTAGAAGTTTTTGTTGCAAATGTTTCGTCCCCTGTCTAGGTGACATCCTAAGTGCTTGGGAGCCTCCTGTGAAGCGCTTCTGTGGTGTTTCCTCCGGCATTTATAGTGGCCTGTCCCTGCCGCTTCCTGTTGTCAGTTTCAGCTGTCCACTGTAGTGGCCGGTTTATTGGGTCCAGGTCGATGTGTTTGTTGATGGAGTTTGTGGATGAGTACCATGCTTCTAGGAATTCCCTGGCTGTTCTTTGTTTGGCTTGCCCTATAATGGTAGTGTTGTCCCAGTCGCATTCATGTTGC
>NW_025213055.1:2123-3915 GCF_004010195.1 Chiloscyllium plagiosum
GGGATATTTTAAGGTGTGAGGGAAAAAGATTTGCAAAAGTCAGGAAAGGTAATTATTTTAGACAGAAGCTGGCTTGTGTGTGGAATGAACTTCCAGAGGAAGTGGTGAAAGCAGGGACCGTTAAAACGTTTAAAGGACATTTAGATCAGTAATGGATAAGACAACGGTTTGGATGCTGCTGTGAGCAGCTGCTCACTCCCTCCCCCTCTCTGAATGAATCCCTGTTGATTTTCACCCTCTGTCAATGCCTGTGCAGTGGCGTGTGGAGGCCAGCTGAGGGTGGCTTTGCGTCACTTTAAGCACCATAGAGAATGCTAGCCCTGCCCCACACAGATACACACACAGCAATTGTTAGCACACGGCGTGAAGCTCATCTGGTAATTTAAACTAAACATAAATAAATGCTCAATTCGCCTCGTTAAAATATGAGTGACAGAGAATTCCCAAATTTTACTGTTTAAATAAAAATAAAAATGTATTTTTTAACACTGAAACTGAACTGAAAGAGACCCTCTATCTCTTAACCGCTTATTACCCGACTCCCGCTCTATAGCAATATACTGTTTCTGGGTCTGCCATCGTCTCATATCACAGGCGCTTGTAAGCACTCAGTTCAGAACAGCATTCACCCTCTCTTAAAGGTACAGTACACGCTTTCAACTTCATCACATTATACCCTGATGAATATAGATAAGTGGAACCCATCCGGATTTCTCTTGCTCTATGGTTTGTCAATTGACAGCATGTCATTCGTCAACTCCATCCGTGGGAATATATCAGTATTTCACTTGTCCACACTCGTGAGTGTGGGGCACAATTTCAGTTGTTTCATGGGGACTGTGATGATATAACAATCTCAATGTTTGTAGATGGCACCGAACCTGAAACAATTGTAAATTCTATGGAGGACAGTGTGACGTCGGTGTATTGTTCAGGGGTATGGCAGATGGGTATCAGTGCAGAGCTGTGTGAGGTGATGCATTTTGGTAGGAAAGACAATCAAAGACAGTTTAAATCAGGCTGCACCGTTATAATGGGGGTGCAGGAGCAGAGGGCGCTGGATGTATATCAGCACAGATTATTGAAGATGTCAGGACAAGTGGGGAGAGCAGTTACTATCACAGATTCGTTTCAGTATCTGAGCTGTTTACAGGCGGAGGTGTGGGAGGGAGCCTTCGTACTCCCTTCCTTGGATGTGATGGAGACGATGTGTTGTGAGCCCAGCCTCCTGCTCACCAAGTCCTTGAGGATTCCATTTGTACCAGCTCGGCTCAAAAGGAAGATGGCATCAGGGGCAGGGCTTCTAAGTTGTGCCAGGGGGAAACGGATCTGCCAGTGGGTCGAAAGTGAGAATTGCCCTTCACTGGACATTGCTCCTTACTCGGCCGGTGGGACGTGGACGTTTCAGAATCTCCACGAGGCCTCCCAGTCCTCTCCGGCTCGTACCAGGATCCCCACCACATGGCGGGGAGGGAACGGATATCGGGCACTCGACCACCCGGCTTGGCCGTTTCTGTCCTATTCCAGGCTGTTTCTCCTGGAATGGGAGAAAGGGAGGGCGGGAGGGTGGGAGTATCGGGCACTCGACCACCCGGCTTGGCCGTTTCTGTCCTATTCCAGGCTGTTTCTCCTGGAATGGGAGAAAGGGAGGGCGGGAGGGTGGGAGTGGGTGGCCCTGCTGTTAGTGCTGGTGTAGGTGGGAGAAAGGTTAATGGTGAGGTGTCCGGATGGAGTCAGTCCACAGTGTTGTATCCATGCAGTGATATTCGTGTAATGGAAGGGATGACAGAGA
>NW_025213055.1:7727-8871 GCF_004010195.1 Chiloscyllium plagiosum
CCCACCGCACACCTGAGCATCCTCCAACTGGTGCACTCCGTCGGGTCCGAACATTGCCGATTTAAGGCGTCAGGTGGCAGTGGCCACTTACCGGACATCTACCACTGCATTGCTCACTATGTCCTTTGGCAGCGTCCAGCCCAGGCCCCCGGCACCCAGAACGTCCCCGACCCTGGTCACCCTCGCTGCCACGGCCCTCCCTCCGACGGCCACTCGAACCCGCGAGTACGGACGTGCGGATTCCTGAGCAACGGCTCCCTGATGACAGCTGCTAAACCTGCCGGAGGGCAGGCGCGACGCGATTCGACCATGTTCCATGGCGGGCACTAGCTGGTTTATGACCAGCACTCGACTCCTGTAAGATAGCACGCGGAGCAGTCCTGTCCAGCTGCCTAGGCGAGCTGAGACTTTGGCCTCCAGCTCCTGCTAGTTGGCTGGCCAGGATTCCTCAACCGGCCTGAGGTAGACTCCCAGGTAGACGAGATGGGTGTATTTTAGCTGAACCCCCGTAACTCCTCCGGCTGAGAGTCCATCCGCCACGGACCGACCATAGTCGGGAACATTTGGCCCAGAAGATACAGGCGAAAGACGCTACCGAGTACATGGCCTTGCACTCGCACATTCTCACCAAGTGAGCCGGGTCTCTGAAACTGAGGAGCACATCGTCGGCATAGGCCGAGTGGACCAACCCCGTGCCCGCGCCGCGCAGAACGAGTCCTGACAAACTCCTCCGCAAGAGATGCAGGAAAGGCTACACGCACAGGCAATACAGCTGGCCGGACATGGGGCAGCCTTGCCGTACTCCTTTCCCGAAGCGAAGGGAAGCCGTCAGGGACCCGTTAACTTTAACCAGACACTCTGCGGCGGCGTATAAAAGTTGGATCCAGGCGACGAACTGGTCGAGACACAGGAAGGCGCTCTGCAGAGCCGTCCGTCGACAGAAATCGATCAGGTCCCATGACACGACACGATGTTGTCGTGTATAAAACTCTGGATGGGCTGAATAGCCTGCTTCAGTACAGGTGTAGTTGGAAATGGTGCAGAACGTTTTGCAACCATCAGTAACAGCCCACTTCTGACTTTACGATGGAGGGAAGGCCATTGATGCTGCAGCTGTTGCTAGCCCACAGTCCCTCATGGATGC
>NW_025213055.1:9699-10980 GCF_004010195.1 Chiloscyllium plagiosum
AGGAATGAGGATTGTGGGCCGGGGGGCTGAGAGATAAATGGGAGGGGACAAGGGCTGGGGCTGAGGCTGGGGGAAAGGGAGCTGGGAATGTGATCGGTAGATGGGGGTGGGGGAGAGATGACAGGTCAGAGAGGAGGGTGGAGTGAATAGGAGAAAAAGGTGATGGACAGGTCAAGGAGTTCCCGGAAGGTTCTGTCGCTAACATTCTATAACTGACATTCCCCGGAACGTTCCGTCACAAACATTCTATAACTGACATTCCCTGGAACGTTCTGTCCCTGACATTCTAGAACTGACATTCCCCGGAACGTTCTGTCCCTGACATTGTTTGTGAACAGCCGGACGTCAGTGAATTGAACAAACGATAAGATCCCGATGGAAGAGATCCCGTTCCAGGGAGAAGGATACACTTTTCCGGAGGCCCCTCAGGCAGTTTAAGGGGTGAATACGTTTTCCATGTGTTTACATTTCTTCACGACACAGGATCGACCACAATTTAGACCAAAATACAGAGACTGCCAAACTCCGTTTGTCTTCAGGAAACTGGGAGAGAATCCTTCAGGACAGGAACGTTTCCAGCCTCCGTATTATGAACTGGGAAGGAGTGACCTGTGTCTGCTCTCGAGTGATCGAGTGTCTGGGAATGTTCGAGAAACCATCTGTCCTTATGGATGTGTCTCTGTGTGTTTGGGGAAGGATAGTTTCTTGTGGTTTTTGTCACATTTTTGTCAGTAATTCCGACCTTCCCAGTTGTTGTGCCAGCTCCAATTATTTTACAGGGACACATTTGTGAATACAGGGACACATTTGAAAATCTCACTGGGTCCCCAGTCAAACGGGTCCCTTTGCCTCCAGGCTGATGGATAATGGGTTTGTTTTCCTTCCTTACAGTTAACGAAGTGACCATCTACGTCCTGCTTTATAAAGATTGTGGATTGTCTCCATGTGTCAGACGTTACCTGGCGGCCATGGCAGCGGCGGATCTCATGGTGATTATCCTCGACCTGATACTGAGACACATTCCCATTGTTTATCATGAACAGTTTAATTTCCTGGTGTACTCCATCCCCGTGTGTAATATCCACTCCGTCCTGCTTTATGCAACCACTGACTGCTCTGTCTGGTTCACCGTCACTTTCACCTTTGATCGGTTTGTGGCCATTTGTTGCCAGAAGCTGAAAAGTAAATATTGCAGTGAGAAAACGGCGGCTGTGGTTCTGGGAGCAGTGACTGTGCTGAGCTGTTTAAAGAACATTTCCTGGTATTTTATGCTCAAGGCTC
>NW_025213055.1:20436-24181 GCF_004010195.1 Chiloscyllium plagiosum
GCAGTAAGTGTGAGGGGGTCAGGTTGATAGTGACGCATTAAGTGTGAGGGGGTCAGGATGGTAGTGTCACAGTAAGTGTGAGGGTGTCATGGTGATAGTGACGCAGTAAGTGTGAGGGGGTCAGGTTGATAGTGACGCATTAAGTGTGAGGGGGTCAGGATGGTAGTGTCACAGTAAGTGTGAGGGTGTCATGGTGATAGTGACGCAGTAAGTGTGAGGTTGTCAGGGAGATCGTGATGCATTAAGTGTGAGTGGATCAGTGTGATAGTGACACAGTAAGTGCGAGGGGGTCATGGTGATAATGACGCAGTAAGTGTGAGGGGGTCAGGTTGATAGTGACGCATTAAGTGTGAGGGGGTCAGGATGGTAGTGTCACAGTAAGTGTGAGGGTGTCATGGTGATAGTGACGCAGTAAGTGTGAGGTTGTCAGGGAGATCGTGATGCATTAAGTGTGAGTGGATCAGTGTGATAGTGACACAGTAAGTGCGAGGGGGTCAGGATGGTAGTGTCACAGTAAGTGTGAGGGGGTCATGGTGATAGTGACGCAGTAAGTGTGAGGTTGTCAGGGAGATCGTGATGCATTAAGTGTGAGTGGATCAGTGTGATAGTGACACAGTAAGTGCGAAGGGGTCATTGTGATAATGACGCAGTAAGTGTGAGGGGGTCAGTGTGATTGCGACTCAGTAAGTGTGAGGGGGTGATGGAGACAGTGACGCAGTAATTGTGATGGGTTCAGGGTGTTAGTGACGCAGTAAGTGTGCAGGGTTCAGGGAGATTATACCGCAATAAGTGTAAGGGGTCAGGGATATAGTGAAGCAGGAAATGTAAGGGGATCTGGGTGATAGTGATGCAGTAAGTGTGAGGTGGTCAGGGTCGTAGTTATGCAGTAAGTGTGAGGAGATCAGGGTGATAGTTACTCAGTAAGTGTGATGGGGTCAGGGTGATAGTGATGCAGTAAGTGTGAGGGGATCAGGGTGATAGTGACACAGTAATTGTGATGGGGTCAGGGTGATAGTGATGCAGTAAGTGTGATGGGAGCAGGGGTGATAGTGAAGCATGAAGTGTGATGGGGTCAGGGAGACAGTGACTCAGTAAGTGTAAGAGGGCCACGGTAATAATGACACAGTAAATGTGAGGGGGTCAGGGTGATAGTGACACAGTAAGTGTGATGGGGTCAGGGTGACAGTGACTCAGTAAGTGTGAGAGGACCATGGTGATAATGACGCAGTAAATGTGAGGGGGTCAGGGTGATAGTGACACAGTAAGTGTGAGGGGGTCATGGTGATAATGATGCAGTAAGTGTGCGGGGATCAGGGTGATAGTGACACAGTCAGTGTAATGGGGTCAGGGTGATATTGACACAGTAAGTGTGAGAGGGGCAGGGTGATATTGATGCAGTAAGTGTGAGGGGGTCAGGGTGATAGTGATGCCTTAAGTGTGAGGGGTCAGGGATATAGTGACGCAGGAAATGTAAGGGGATCTGGGTGATAGTGATGCAGTAAGTGTGATGGGATCAGAGTGATAGTGAAGCAGGAAGTGTGAGGGGGTCAGGGAGATAGTGATGCAGTAAGTGTGATGTGATCAGGGTGATAGTGATGCAGTAAGTGTGATAGGATCAGGGTGAGAGTGACGCAGGAAATGTGAGGGGGTCAGGGAGATAGTGACGCAGTAAGTGTGAGGGGATAAGGTTGATAGTGACGCAGTAAGTGTGAGGGGGTCAGGGAGATAGTGATGCAGTAAGTGTGATGTGATCAGGGTGATAGTGATGCAGTAAGTGTGATTGAGACTGATAGCCATGCAGTAAGTGTGATGGGGTCAGGGTGATAGTGACGCAGCGAGTGTGAGGGGTCAGGGAGATAGTGACGCAGTAAGTGTATGGGATCAGGATAATAGTGACACAGTAAGGGTGATGGGGTCATGGTGATAGTGACACAGTAAGGGCAATGGGATCAGAGTGATAGTGACACAATAAGTGGGAGGGGGTCATGGTGATAATGACGCAGTAAGTGTGATGGGGTCAGGGTGATAGTGATGCAATAAGTGTGATGGGGTCAGAGTGATAGTGACACAGCAAGTGTGATGGGGTGAGACTGATAGCCATGCAGTAAGTGTGATGGGGTCAGGGTGATAGTGTCGCAGTAAGTGTGATGAGGTCAGGGCGATTGTGACGCTGTAAGTGTGATGGGGTCAGGGTGAAAGTGATGCAGTAAGTGTGAGGGGGTCAGTGTGATAGTGACACAGTAAGTGTGAGGAGGTCATGGTGATAATGATGCAATAAGTGTGAGTGGCTCTGGGTGATTTTGACGCAGTGAGTGTGATGGGATCAGAGTGATAGTGACACAGGAAGTGTGAGGGGGTCAGAGTGATAGTGACGCAGGAAATGTGATGGGGTCAGGGCGACAGTGACTCAGTAAGTGTGATGGGGCCATGGTGATAATGACGCAGTAAATGTGAGGGGGTCAGGGTGATAGTGACACAGTAAGTGTGAGGGGGTCATGGTAATAATGACGCAGTAAGTGTGATGGGGTCAGGGTGATAGTGACGCAATAAGTGTGATGGGGTCAGATGATAGTGATGCAGCAAGTGTGATGGGGTGAGACTGATAGCCATGCAGTAAGTGTGATGGGGTCATGGTGATAGTGCCGCTGTAAGTGTGATGGTGTCAGTGTAATAGTGACGCAGTTAATGTGATGGGGTCAGGGTGATAGTGATGCAGCAAGTGTGAGGGGGTCAGTGTGATAGTGACACAGTAAGTGTGAGGAGGTCATGGTGATAATGATGCAATAAGTGTGAGTGGCTCTGGGTGATTTTGACGCAGTGTGTGTGATGGGATCAGAGTGTTAGTGACGCAGGAAATGTGAGGGGGTCAGGGAGATTGTGATGCAGTAAGTGTGATGGGATCAGGGTGAGAGTGATGCAGTAAGTGTGATGGGATCAGGGTGATAGTGACGCAGTAAGAGTGAGGGAGTCAGGTTGATAGTGACGCATTAAGTGTGAGGGGGTCAGGATGGTAGTGTCACAGTAAGTGTGAGGGTGTCATGGTGATAGTGACGCAGTAAGTGTGAGGTTGTCAGGGAGATTGTGATGCATTAAGTGTGAGTGGATCAGTGTGATAGTGAAACAGTAAGTGCGAGGGGGTCATGGTGATAATGACGCAGTAAGTGTGAGGGGGTCAGTGTGATTGCGACTCAGTGTGAGGGGTTGATGGAGACAGTGACGCAGTAATTGTGATGGGTTCAGGGTGTTCGTAACGCAGTAAGTGTGCAGGGGTCAGGGAGATTATACTGCAATAAGTGTAAGGGGTCAGGGATATAGTGAAGCAGGAAATGTAAGGGGATCTGGGTGATAGTGATGCAGTAAGTGTGAGGGGGTCAGGGTCGTAGTTATGCAGTAAGTGTGATGGGATCAGAGTGATAGTGAAGCAGGAAGTGTGAGGGGTGATGCATTAAGTGTGAGGGGATCAGTGTAATAGTGACACAGTAAGTGTGAGGGGGTCAGGGAGACAGTGACGCAGTAATTGTGATGGGGTCAGAGTGTTAGTGACGCCGTAAGTGTATAGGGGTCAGGGAGATTATGCCGCAATAAGTGTAAGGGGTCAGGGATATAGTGATGAGGAAATGTAAGGGGATCTGGGTGATAGTGATGCAGTAAGTGTGAGGGGGTCAGGGTAAATTGAAACAGTAAGTGTGAGGGGGGGCAGGGTGATATTGACGCAGTAAGTGTGATGGGGTCAGGGTGATAGTGA
>NW_025213055.1:25524-30163 GCF_004010195.1 Chiloscyllium plagiosum
TTGTGATGGGGTCAGGGTGTTAGTGACGCAGTAAGTGTGATTGTGTCAGGGTGATAGAGATGCATTAAGTGTGAGGGGATCAGTGTGATAGTGACACAGTAAGCGCGAGGGGGTCATGGTAATAATGACACAGTAAGTGTGAGGGGGTCAGTGTGATTGCGACTCAGTAAGTGTGAGGGGGTCAGGGAGACAGTGACGCAGTAATTGTGATGGGGGTCAGGGTGTTAGTGACGCAGTAAGTGTGTAGGGGTCAGGGAGATTATGCCGCAATAAGTGTAAGGGGTCAGGGATATAGTGATGAGGAAATGTAAGGGGATTTGGGTGATAGTGATGCAGTAAGTGTGAGAGGGTCAGGGTAATATTGAAACAGTAAGTGTGAGGGGGGCAGGGTGATATTGATGCAGTAAGTGTGATGGGGTCAGGCTGATAGTGATGCCTTAAGTATGAGGGGTCAGGGTGATAGTGACGCACTAAGTGTGATGGGGTCAGGGTGATAGTGATGCATTAATTGTGATGGGATCAGGGTGATAGTGACGCAGTAAGTGTGAGAGGGCCATGATGATAATGGCGCAGTAAATGTGATGGGGTCAGGGTGATAGTGATGCACTAAGTGTGATGGGATTATGGTGATAGTGACGCAGTAAGTGTGATGGCGTCAGGGTGACAGTGACTCAGTAAGTGTGAGAGGGCCATGGTGATAATGACGCCATAAGTGTGATGGGGTCAAGGTTACAGTGACTCAGTAAGTGTGAGAGGGCCATGGTGATAATGACGCCATAAATGTGATGGGGTCAAGGTTACAGTGACTCAGTAAGTGTGAGAGGGCCATGGTGATAATGACGCAGTAAATGTGAGGGGGTCAGGGTGATAGTGACACAGTAAGTGTGAGGGGGTCATGGTGATAATGATGCTGTAAGTGTGAGGGGGTAATAGAGACAGTGACCCAGTAACTGTGATGGGGTCAGGGTGATAGTGATGCATTAAGTGTGAGGGGATCAGGGTATTATAGACACACTAAGTGTGAGGGTTCAGGGTGATAGCGATGCAGTAAGTGTAAGTGGGTCAGGGTGACAATGACGCAGTAAGTGTGATGGGATCAAGGAGATAGTGACGCAGTAAGTGTGAGTGGATCAGGATGATGTTGATGCAATAAGTGTGATGGGGTCAGGATGATAGTGATGCATTAAGTGTGAGGGGATCAGGGTAATATAGACACACTAAGTGTGAGGGTTCAGGGTGATAGCAATGCAGTAAGTGTGAGCGGGTCAGGGTGATAGTGATGCAATAAGTGTGATGGGATCAGGGTGATAATGATGCAGTAAGTGTGATTGGATCAGGACGATACTGACGCAGTAAGTGTGATGGGGTCAGGGTGATTTGATGCACTAAGTGTGATGGGATCAGCGTGATAGTGACACAGTCACTGTGATGGGGTCAGGGTGATCGAGTCGCAGTAAGTGTGAGTGAATCAGGGTATAGTGACACAGTACATGTGAAGGGATCAGTGTGATAGTAACTCACTCCGTGTGAGGGAGGGAAGGGAGACAGTGACCCAATAATTGTGATGGGGTCAGGGTGTTAGTGACGCAGTAAGTGTGATGGTGTCAGGGTGATAGTGATGCATTAAGTGTGAGGGGATCAGGGTGTTAGTGATGCAGTAAGTGTGGTGGGTTCAGGGTGAAAGTGGCACACTAAGTGTGAGGGTTCGGGATGATATCGATGCAGTAAGTGTGAGCGGGTCAGGGTGACAATGACGCAGTAAGTGTGATGGGGTCAAGGAGATAGTGACGCAGTAAGTGTGAGTGGATCAGGATAATGGTGATGCAATAAGTGTGATGGGGCCAGGATGATAGTGATGCAGTAAGTGAGAGGGGATCAGGATGATAGTGATGCAGTAAGTGTGATGGGGTCAGGGTGATTTTGATGCACTAAGTGTGATGGGATTTGCGTGATAGTGGCACAGTCACTGTGATGGGGTCAGGGTGATCGTGACGCAGTAAGTGTGAGGGGATCAGTGTGATAATGACTCAGTACGTGTGAGAGGGTAAGGGAGACAGTGACCCATAATTTTGATGGGGTCAGGGTGTTAGTGACACAGTAAGTGTGATGGTGTCAGGGTGATAGTGATGCATTAAGTGTGAGAGGATCAAGGTGATAGTGATGCAGTCAGTGTGATGGGTTCAGGGTGATAGCGACACACTAAGTGTGAGCGTTCAGGGTGATATTCGATGCAGTAAATGTGAGTGGGTCAGGGTGACAATGACGCAGTAAGTGTGATGGGGTCAGTGTGTTAGTGACGCAGTAAGTGTGATTGTGTCAGGGTGATAGTGATGCATTAAGTGTCATGGGTTCAGGCTGATAGCGACACACTAAGTGTGAGGGTTAATGGTGACAATAACGCAGTAAGTGTGATGGGGTCAGGGTGATAGTGACGCAGTAAGTGTGATGGGGTCAGGGTGATAGTGAAACACTAATTGTGAGGTTTCAGGGTGATATTGATGCAATAAGTGTGAGCTGGTCATGGTGACAATGATGCAGTAAGTGTGATGGGGTCAAGGAGATAGTGACGCAGTAAGAGTGAGTGGATCAGGATAATGGTGATGCAGTAAGTATGATGGGGCCAGGGTGACTTTGATGCACTAAGTGTGATGGGATTTGCGTGATAGTGACACAGTCACTGTGATGGGGTCAGGGTGATCATGACGCAGTAAGTGTGAGTGGATCAGGGTGATAGTGACTCAGTACGTGTGATGGGATCAGTGTGATAGTGACTCAGTACGCGTGAGGGGGTAAGGGAGACAGTGACCCAGTAATTTTGATGGGGTCAGGGTGTTAGTGACGCAGTAAGTGTAATGGTGTCAGGGTGATAGTGATGCATTAAGTGTGAGAGGATCAGGGTGATAGTGATCAGTAAGTGTCATGGGTTCAGGATGATAGCGACACACTAATTGTGAGGGTTCAGGGTGATATGGATGCAGTAAGTGTGAGCAGGTCAGGGTAACAATGACGCAGTAAGTGTGATGGGGTCAGAGTGATAGTGACGCAGCAAGTTTGATCGGGTCAGAGTGATCGTGATGCAGTAAATGTGAGGGGATCAGGGTGACAGTGATTCAGTACTTGTGATGGGAACAGGGTGTTAGTGACGCAGTAAGTGTGATGGGGTCAGAGTGATAGTGACGCAGCAAGTTTGATGGGGTCAGAGTGATTGTGACGCAGTAAATGTGAGGGGATCAGGGTGACAGTGATTCAGTACATGTGATGGGTTCAGGCTGATAGCGTCACACTAAGTGTGAGGGTTAATGGTGACAATAACGCAGTAAGTGTGATGGGGTCAGGGTGATAGCGACGCAGTAAGTGTGATGTGGTCAGGGTGACAATAACGCAGTAAGTGTGATGGCGTCAGGGTGATAGTGACTCAGTACGTGTGATGGGATCAGTGTGATAGTGATTTAGTAAGTGTGAGGGGGTCAGGGAGACAGTGGCCCAGTAATTTTGATGGGGTCAGGGTGTTAGTGACGCAGTAAGTGTGAAGGGATCAGAGTGATAGTGATGCAGTAAGTGTCATGGGTTCAGGGTGATAGCGACACACTAAGTGTGAGGGTTCCGGTTGACAATAACGCAGTAAGTGTGTTGGCGTCAGGGTGATAGTGACGCAGTAAGTGTGATGGGATCAGCGTGATAGTGACGCAGTAACTGTGATGGGGTCAGGGTGATCATGACGCAGTAAGTGTGAGAGGATCAGTGTGATAGTGATTTAATAAATGTGAGGGGGTCAGGGAGACAGTGACCCAGTAATTGTGATGGGGTCAGGGTGTTAGTAACACAGTAAATGTGATGGGGTCAGGGTGATCGTGACACAGTAAGTGTGAGGGGATGAGGATGACAGTGATTCAGTAAGTGTGATGGGTTCAGGGTAATAGCGACACACTAATTGTAGGGTTCAGGGTGATATCGATGCAGTAAGTGTGAGCGGGTCAGGGTGACAATGACGCAGTATGTGTGATGGGGTCAAAGAGATAGTGATGCAGTAAGTGTGAGTGCATCAGAATGATGGTGATGCAATGAGTGTGATGGGGTCAGGATGATAGTGATGCAGTGAGTTGAGAGGGGATCAGGGTGATAGTGATGCAGTAAGTGTGAGGGGATCAGGGAGATAGTGACACAGTAAGTGTTAGAGGGCCATGGTGATAATGATGCAGTAAATGTGAGGGGGTCAGGGTGATAGTGACAAAGTAAATGTGATGGGGTCAGGGAGATAGCGACACACTAAGTGTGAGGGTTCAGGGTGACAATAACGCAGTAAGTGTGTTGGCGTCAGGGTGATAGTGACGCAGTACGTGTGATGGGGTCAGGGTGATTTTGATGCACTAAGTGTGATGGGATCAGCGTGATAGTGACGCAGTGACTGTGATGGGGTCAGGGTGATTGTGACGCAGTTAGTGTGAGAGGATCAGGGTGATAGTGACTCAGTACGTGTAATGGGATCAGTGTGATAGTGATTTAGTAAGTGTGAGGGGGTCAGGGAGACAGTGACCCAGTAATTGTGATGGGGTCAGGGTGTTAGTAACACAGTAAGTGTGATGGGGTCAAGGTGATCGTGACACAGTAAGTGTGATATCGATGCAGTAAGTGTGAGCGG
>NW_025213056.1:0-2225 GCF_004010195.1 Chiloscyllium plagiosum
TTTAAACAGCGAAAATATGTTTCCAACGGATATAATTTTATGAAAATAGAGTATGTTTCAACAAAATCTCTCATCCATAATGTAAACTGAGCTTTCTTCATAAGATGAGATCTTCCTTCCGGAAGTGTGGGCTGCGCTTCGGCGAGTCGGTGTGGACTTGTTGGGCCACAGGGCCTGTTTCCACACTGTAAGTAATCTAACATAATCTAATCTAATCTAATCTCAACGAGTAAAGGGAAACATATTTCAAAACCTTCGAAAACAATCGTTTATTCAGAAATTATGTATTTTTTTTCAAAGCTTAAGGCATCTTACCTGTACACATTGTATCAGATGTGTTCTCAGTAATGCCCATTAAAGATGCAGTAAACCATTCCTACGATTAAAAGTGACACTCTTTCGGGAAACACCATCATTCCATTGACTGTTCAAATCACTTGCTGAATCTGCAGGCTAGCTAAATATGATACATGTACCAGGAATACGAAAACAACCTGTATCGAAGAGTTCTGCAGAGGTCTTCCATTTGAACTGTTTAGTGCTGTTTTATGTTTCCTATCACACTAGATAACTCACTCTGTGTTATTTCTGCTGAAGGCTTGCTCACTAAACTCCATGGCCTAAAATCACATTGTGCATTCATTACATCCATTTGACGACTTATTGAAGGACAACGTTGGTTCATGAGCTAGCTGAGCTTCAATTTATAGAGTTCCCTTCATCGAAATCTCTGGTACAGATTATTGGTCTTATATGAATTGATAAGGAACGTCTTCACCAAGAGGGTTGTTAATCCATGGAGTTCCTTGCCGAGTAAAATTAATACGACTTCAGTATTTTTCAAAGCTAATGTGTGTTTTTTTAACAATAAGGGGTATGGTCAGATGAATTAAGGGATATTGTGAGACCGCGGGAAAGTAGATCCAATTCCATGCAACAAAAACCACGATCTTATTGAATGGCGCAGCAGGCTCGAAGGCCCGATAGCGTCCCCCTGCTTCTAATTGTCATGAACTCCTGACCCACGCTGATCTCTGATGTACACTACTAGTTACAGCTTAGCTATCTGAAAGTAAACATTTATTTCTGCTGCATATTTCCTGTGAGAGACAACGCCGCTGAACCTGTGTAGGAGCTCAGGCGGTATGCATGGCCTCCTCTGTGCTGCATAATTTACTCATTGAAGTAAATTATTTCATTCTCTTTTCCTGTAGCAGTTTAGAGAGACAGACCCATCTCCACCCGTATCGTTGTAATGATCCTGACTGGTGGCATGGTGTATTCCTTTACCTCTGTAACAGCCTCAAGGAGTTGATTGGGCGAATTATGCATGAATTGGGGCAGCAGTGAGCCATTCGATGGCACCATTCAGAATATCCATGGCTAATCCGATTGTGTGTGGCCATTGCTTATCTGTTTCCAATAAACACTGACTCTCCTCTCCAACAAATACCAGTCCAGGATACCTTGAATTTTCTCAATAAAGATCTCTGCACTGTTGCATGACGATGTGGACACCACAGATAATACAACACCAAAGACAAATGGATATCCTTGTTGCAATGCTGTTCCTTTATTTTAAAACGATATCTATCTGACATCAATCGTCATCTCTTTTGAAATGTAAGGGCACATGAATTGTGAACAGACATAAACCATTCACTACACGAAATATGTCCATCTTTACCACTCACTTTTTCTAATCTAATATGTGTCAAACACAACCTCGACTGTTCTTTACAGAAGAGATATCAGATAGCATAACACCATAAGATCATGAAGTCCATTTGGCCAATCGAGTCTGATATGCCATTTAATAATGTATTAATATTTCTAAACATCGTTCTCATGCCATTACCCTGCAACCCCTGATGTTCTTATTAGTCAAAAAACGTATCTAAAACGGCCCTACACACACGTCTCTCTCTAGCGTGTCTCTCTGTGTCTGGGTGTCCATATGTCTATGTGCTTGTGTCTACGGCTGTCTGTCTGTGAATCAACTTGTGTGTTTCTATATGTGTTTGCTTCAATTTGTGCGTGACATACGTATCTCTGTGTGTCACTACGTGTGCTTGTATGTGTATGCGTGTGTGTGTATGTGTGTGTGTGTGTGTGTATGTGTGTGCGTCTACCTTCATCTGTTAAAGCGTATGTTAATATAGCAGAGTGTTTAAAGACGTCTGTGTCAATTTCTGTGTCTGTGAAATGAGGTAGGTGCTGTTTTG
>NW_025213056.1:3290-14680 GCF_004010195.1 Chiloscyllium plagiosum
GCTGCAGTAATAAAGGATGATGTTAAGTTGCGTTAATACTGCATTAATTAAGTGACTGATAATGCTGTGAAAAATAAATTCCATAACTGCATGTGAGGTAGGGTGAATAGCATGTTGTGAACCAATAGAGAGACAAGATTCTTCGGATTTGGTGTTTTGACGTCAGAAACACGAGTTAACAACCTGGCTCAAAGCAGTTGCTGAGGAATAGTGTCAACAACATATTGACTTTACATGATGTCTGCATACAACATAGAATGTTTTGAACATTACTATCAAACATCGTGGAAGCTCAGAAGTGAGAGCTCAAGCTGGCTGCACCGAAAGTTCATTATAATATTGATTTGTACACAAGCAGTGGTTGTTACTTACAGAAATACTGCACGTCTGAATGATATGTATCTTACTCTAAGACATACGCAGTAAAGGAAGAGAAGGTGACTCAACGATGGTTAACATAAAAAATTAAAGACTGTATTAATTCAATGGAAGTGGCTTCAGAAAAATTCCACATATTGTGGAAAACTTAGATGCGACATAGAACACTGTCCTCCATCTTAAGAATGAGACTGCGGGTGCAAGTGGTACTCCCCCTGAGTTCGGAGATACTGAACTCCCAGTGTAGCTGCATGCCATGGTCCTTGTCAACTGTCTCCTGCCTGTGCCTGAGGAACACTTCCCGGAATTTCTATGTGTACTTCAGCCCCAGACGGGAACAAAGGACATGATTTTTGCTGTTATATAGGGTGCTTTTAGAACTTTCAAAGTCCTTTGACACCATCAAGCAGGAAACATATGTGGAGCGTTCTTCTCTGCTTTAGTTGCATCATGAATCTTGTTACCATCCTTCACCTGGCCCAGAACGACGTGTCAGTCATTTTAAAGACATATGGTTTCAACAATGACCCATTCTGCCTCTGAACCGGTATCGAGTAGGGCCATGTCATCACCACAAAACAGCTCTGAATCTACCTCACTGCAGGACCTCACCTCAGATAAGCTGCCCATTTTTAGGCCAAGTCCTTCAATGTCGCTAACCAGAAACCCTTGATAGTAGTCAGTGTGAGCAGTACATTGTTTTTAGTTGAAATGAGCAGGTGTCCTTCCTCTGGATTTTTAACCATTCCCAGATACCCTCCTCAGGACTGTTCAAATGAACAAATGCTGTAGATTACAGCTGGTCAGACAATATACATGAGAGAGAGCAAGATAAGATTTTGTGTTAAGATGACCGATTTGAGCTGTTCGTTTGTTGTTTGTTTTATTTGACCACCTTGACTTTATTTTTATTTTGGCACCCTGTGACCCATGCCCAGGAGTGGTTGGTGGGCACAGGGAGAGCCAATTTTTGATTGTTTATTTTCTTCTGTTTTTCCCTCGAGGAAAAGTGTGTTGTTTTTTGTTTTAGAAAGTGAAAGCAGCTTGTGTTTCTGTTTTGGAAGAGTAGAGTACTATGCCTATTCGGGCGAGTGTGTTGCACACACTGGGTGTTGGTTATCAGACTGGAGGCTTGTGATGAATATATGAATTGGTCACGTGTCCAATGCCGTTTGTCATTTATGTTAAGAATTTGGATGACAAAATAGGACACATGGTTTGTGAGGAGTGGTAGGCGGAGTATAATTTTGATACATGCAAAATGTTGCATTTTGGTATGAAGAACAAGCCAAGACCACATTTGGAACGGTCTGTAGAGTGTTGTCGAACAGAGAGTCCGAAGGTTGACAGAACCTCTCCAATGCCCAAGTAGGCCATTTGGCACAACAGGCCCACACTATCAGTCCCATTTCCCTTACGTGCACAAGTAGAGGCACACATCAGGCCTCACACATTCCCGCCTCAGGCGACTGACTGTGGAGTTTGCACGTTCTCCCCGTGTCTGCGTGGGTTTCCTCCGGGTGTCTCGGTTTCCATCCACATTCCAAAAGATGTGCAGGTCAGGTGCATTGGCAGTGCTAAATTGCCCATAGTGTTAGGTAAGGGGTAAATGTTGGGGTATGGGTGGGTTACGTTTCGGCGGGTTGGTGTGGACTTGTTGGGCCGAAGGGCCTGTTTCCACACTGTAATGTAATGTAATGTTATAAATAGCTGTTTGTATGACTGATTACCTGTGACCAATGGGTACTGCAAGGGTCAGTGTTGTGGCCCTGAATAATTGCGGTATTTATAAATGATAAAGCTGTGAATGGGAGGGGGAATGTGCAGTGGGATAACTAGGTTTGTGTTTGACACACTAATTCGCCGGGTGGTTGGCAGTGAGCCGGTATATCTTATTTTCAGGGAGCCATAGATGGGATGATCACATCGGCAGATCAATGGCAGATGGAATTGAAACCTGATAAAAATGAGTAGATGAACTTTGTAAGAAGGAATCAGACAGGGGAGTATTCAATGAATGGCAGAACACTGGGAAGCTCAGAAGGTGCTTCTCTACATATCACAACATGTAACTGGATAGGTTAAGAAGGCATCCGGTACCATAGGCGGAGCCTTCATTCATAGAGTAATAGATTAAATGAGCTGTTCAGGAGATGGTTATGACACAGGTGAAATACGATGGGCAGTTCTGGGCATCAAATTACACGATATGTGCAATTGCACTGGAGCGGGTGCAGACAAGATTCACCAGGATGTTCGAAGGGTGGAGCATATCAGCTATGAAGAGTGGCTGGATAAGCTCCGGAGCAGGGAAGGCTAATGGGGACGTGATTCAGACCTATAAGATTATGAGGAACATTGACAGGGTGGATAGACAGCAGTTGTTGCTTTTAAACAAAGGGCCAAGAACAGGGAAGCATCCTTTTGAAGTGACGTGATTGGGATTTAAATAGAATTTGATAATAGTCATTCACGCAGGGGGTGTTAGCGTCTGCAATTCACTTCCTGAGAGAATAATTGTTGTGGGTCGCCTCACACCATTAAAACGTAATTATGTGTACATTTGAAACGTTAAAATATTCACGGCTGCTAGCTTCATAATGGACAATAGGACGAATGCAGATCGTGCTGTATATCCGTCATTACAGTATCTATGCATCTGTGATTGTATAACATTAGAAGGACAATCATTTAGCCGTTTAAGACGGGAATTATTGAGTTTCTGGATAGGACATTAGCAGTGGTTATACGAATGAACTGTAATACCTTCTGAATGAATGCCAATGAGGACAGTAAGAGAAAACAAGTGCAGCTTCCTTAAGTATAAAACTGGAACATAGAGAATGGAAAACAATGAAATTGTAGAACTATGACGCAACTACTTCAGTTTTGTCTTCGTGGAAGAAAACATTTAAAATGAACCTTTCTAGAAATAATAAGAAACCAAGTCTGTTGAGAAAAAGACAATGCAATGAAGTTAGTAATGAAACTGTTTTGGGAAATTATTGGGACTGAAATTAAACGGGGCAGACAAATTCAAGGACGATTTATGATATCCGAATCATATTGAGAAACCAATTGGTAAATGCACTATGGCGAATCAATGGTGACAATATTTTGGATTTTCAAAGATATTTGATGTAGTCACAAGCTGTGTGTGATAAGTAAAAGCACGTGGAGACATGGATATTGAAGGGGTGTAAGCAAATGTTTTTAGAGTATACAGCACATGGTCATACGGCAGGGATCAGTACTTGAACACGAGCTATTCACAAAGCTTATCAAACAAATGTTTGAGGAAATCAAATGCAAATGTCCAAGTCTACTGACAGCTAAAAGCTGGGTTTGTCAATAGTCAGGAGAATGCTCTGGCCAAGTGGAGTCAATGTACAAGTGTACGGCAGGTACAGATCAATTAGGATACATCTGACATTGTGCACGTTTTCGGTATACAGAGCACTGAAGTGGACTACTTGCAAAGTGATTTGTTGAATATTATGGATCTACAGGGACTTATGTCCCTTTCTTTCATTTTGCTCTGTGCAGATCTTTGAGGTCCATGCAGGGCAGTGACTTCTGATTCTAGAAGTCAATATTGAAAATTAAGTTAGTGCGTTAATCTGTATACAGAGACCGCCAAGTGGGTAGAAACAATTTTGAAAATCGATCTGAATATCATAGTGCATTACTCATTGAAAACAGCACTGCAAGATAAATGGGGTATGGATAATGATTTCAAAAATGATCGTGTTTAAGAGTAAGGTTATCGAGCTGGTAATGTACAGATGTGAACTCATTTAAGTGTTCTATAGTATTGTGTGCAGTGATGGTTCCCTTATCTAATAAAGAACGCATTGCCTCTGGAGGAAGACAACAAAGTATTATCAGTCTGATCATTGTGATGACGGTTTCGTTCACTGAGACGTCTTTGGGCTAGACTTCTATTCAATGAGGATCAGGAAAATGCGAGGAGCTCTTAGTCAACATCTAAAACTTTGTCAGGACGAGACAGAATGGAAGCAAGGATAATGATTTCCCTGGCGAGATATCTAAAAAAAAAGAGGTCACCGACTTGGATATGGGCAGATGACTTTGCATTTAGCTGATAACAAATGGCTTCATTCAGAGACGGTTGAACGGAGGGAATTCTCTGCCACATAAGACTGTGGATTCCAAGACACTGAAAATAAAGTTGAATCAAGTCCTTAGATTTATCGAAACTTAACAGATGAGGAGAGAGGAGGAGTACTGTGTGAAGATAGGGGGTCTACCATCACATCATTAAATTCGGGAGCACGTTGAATGGACTTAAAGTGTGACGGCACTACCTTTTTTTTTCCCATAGTTAATCGCATTAACGGACATACAAAGTCAAGTGAAAGAATATTCAGCCATGAACTGAAATGGGTGTATAGGTTGAAAGATATTCTCGTTCTCCTTTTACTGTGAGATTTGAAGGAAAGCTCTCTAAATCGTGTCCCAAGGTCTCACATGTTAACAAGGAGACCGCAGTGTAATTATATACAATAGAGCATACAACATAAACCAATACAGCGTAGTACAGGCCCTCCAGCCTTCAATATTGTGCCGACGTTTGTAACCGATCTGAAGCCCATCGAACCAACACTATCCCATTTTCATTTGTACATTTATCTAATCAACATTCAAATGTATATTAAGTTGTCGAGGCTACACCTCTTGCAGGGAGGGCATTCCACGCCCTTACTACTCTATCATTCCTCAAGTGAAAGCTATGCCCCTCGTTCCAGCCATCGTGAACCAAGGAAAAAAAAAACTCTTCACGCTATCCAATCCACTCATCATCTTGTATGTTGTCACCGCATCACTTTCTTCTCTCCAACCAAAAGACCCTGAATTCCCTCAGCCTTTCCTCATAAGACCATATCTCCATGCCAGGCAACATCCTGCTTAATCTCCTCTGCATCCTTTCCAATGCTTCGACGTCCTTCTCATAATGCAGTGACAAGATATTATACCCAATAATGCAAGTGTGACCGCAACCAGAGCTTGTACATTGAGATATGTCATCATAGCTCCTAAACTCAATCAATCTACAAGACAAAGCGAACACATCATACACCTTCGGAACAACGTTATCAATCTAGGTGGAAACGTTTAGGGATCTGTGCATATGGACACAGAATTCTCTCTGCACATTTTCACTACCAAGAATCTTAACATTAGTTTCGAGCTCTAAATTCCTATTCTCCTTCCAAAGTGAGGACTGCAGATGCTGGAGATCAGAGCTGAAAATGTGTTGCAGGAAAAGCACATCAGGTCAGGCAGCAGCCAAGGCACAGGGGAATCGTCGTTTCGGGCATACGACCTTCTTCAGGAAGGGCATAAGCCCTTCTTCACATTTTCCTCATTCCTGAAGAAGGGCTTATGCCCGAAACGTCGATTATCCTGTGCCTTGGATGCTGCCTGACCTGCTGTGCTTTTCCAGCAACACATTTTCAGCTCCTTCCAAAGTGAATTAACTCATACTTCTTCGCATTATTCTACATTTACCAATTTCTGGCGCCAGCTCTGCGTCTTAACTATGTCCCTCTGCAAGCTGCAACATCCTTCCGCATTGTTCACAACTCCACCGAACTGAGTATCATCTAAAAATTTCATAACCCATCCTTCCACACCCTCAACCACGTCAGTTATCAGAAATGACGAACAGTTGTGGCAAAAAAACAGATCACCCATCCTTCCACACCCTCAACCACGTCAGTTATCAGAAATGACGAACAGTTGTGGCAAAAAAAAACAGATCTGTGCGGCCCACCACAAGTAACAGAACTCCAGGATGAACATTTCCAATCAGCTAGTCAATTTCCGTTCCCATCGTTAACTGATCCTCAACCACATGCCTCTGTACTTTATGAAATAGCCTAACGTGTTGAAACTTATCAAACGCTTTACTGAAACCCACATATACTGCATCACCTGCTTTACTCCAACTGTTTGGTAACCGTCTCAAATAACTCAATAAGTTTTATAAGGCACGACCTACCCTTCACAAAACGGTGTTGGTTTTCCCTAAGCAAGTGATTCACATCTAGGTGACTATAAATCCGATCTCATATGATCCTTTCCAACAATTTACCCACAAATGAAGTCAGGCTCACTGGTTTATCATTACCAGGGCTGCCTTTACTCCCCTTCTTGAACAAGGGGACAATATTTGCTATCCCCCGGCATCTGGTGCTATTCCTGCCGATATTTATTGCATAAGGATTAAATCCAAAGACTCTACAATCTTCCCCTCCCCACAGTTTTGCAGAAAATCCGAAGTAAAATCCCATTCGGCATGGGGGATTATCTATTGTCACATGCTCCAGAGTCGCTAATGCCTCATCCTTATGAACTTCAAACCAATCTCGTCTAATAGTCTGTGCCTCAGTATTGACAACATACATGGGTTCTTGCTGCTTGTATACTGACGAAAAATATTCATTTGTCGCCTCTACTCTCTCTTCAGACTCCACTCACACATTTTCATTACTTCCTTTGAGTCCCAAAAATGTCACTAGGCGTTTTATTTTTGAACTGACATAGCGATAGAAAGCTTTAGGATTTTCCTTAAGGCTACCTGCCATTTACCTCTCATGTCCCCTCTTGTCTCTCCTTAGCTGTCTCATTAGATACTTCCTGGCTAACTTGTAACACTCAAGAGCCGTAACTGAGCCTTCTGGTCTCACTTTTACATGAACGTCCTTCAACGTATGACAAGAAATTGAACTTTTTTAGTGCAGCACGGTTCGCTCGCTCCACCACTTCTTCCCCATCTGACAGGAACGTACTTATCAATGACTCGTATTTGCTGTTCCTTGAACAAGCTCCAAATTTCAGTTGTGCCAATCCTCTGCAAGTTCCTTTCCCATCCTATGCATCCTCCATCTTGCAATTCACATCATAATTGCCTTTCCCCCAGATAAAATATTAACCCTGTGGTACATCGCTATCCCTTCTATCGATAAACTGTACGTAACTGAATTTTGGTCACTATTACCACAGTGCTCCCGCACCTCCAAATCTAACACCTGGCCTGATGCAATACTCGGTGCCAAATCCAATGTGTCCTCTCTTCTTGTTCGCCTATTTACATACTTTGGCAGGAAACCCTCCCTCACACTTTGGACAAAACCTTACCGATCAAAGGAACTCGAACATTAGCATTTCTGATCATTAATTGAAAAATTAAATTACCCAGCAACAACTACCATTGTACTTCTGCTCCTATCCAGAATCATCTTTGCAATTATTTGCTCTACATGTCTGCAAACTTTGCAGAGGCCGATAGAAAATGCCCAAACAGGGTGACCTATCCTATCTTGTTTCTCACCGCAGTCCACACTACCTCGGTAGACGATTCCTCATCAAATGTCCTTTCTTCCACTGCAATCGTGTCCTTAAGTAACAATGCCACACCTCCTCCTCTTTGACCACCTACCCTGTTCGTACTGAAACATCGAAATCCTGGAACCTGCAACAGGTATTCCTGTTCCTGCTTTATCCATGTCTCCGAAATGACCACACCATCGAAATCTCAGGTATCAATCCATGCTGCAGGTTCACGACCTTATTCAAGATGCACCTACTGGTGAACTAATCACCCTTCCAACCACCTTCCCGCCTGCCAGTAAACTACTGCGACATTCAATCTTTATTCATGACTTCGCTACTCTCAGCCTCTTGAATATTGGAGATACAATTCAGGTTCGCAGGCCCCTGCTGTATTAGTTTCTATCCTTCCGAAGAGCATTAGCAAACCTCCCACAGTGGACATTTGTACCACTCTGACTCAAGTGTAGACCATCCTATTTATAGGGGTCCCACCTACCCAAAATAAGTCCAAATTAGAACTCTTCCTCTTTCCCCTGAAGGATCCCTCTGGGACGCCATGGTGGCTCAGTTATCACTGCTGCCTTGCAGCACAAGATGCCAAAGTTTGAGTCCGGCTTCGGGCGCCTGTCTGTATGGACATTTCACATTTCACATTATCCCCGCATGTGCGTATCTTTCCTCCGGATGCTCAGATTTCCTCCCACATAACAAGCATGTGCACGTCAAGTGAATTGGTTATGCTAAATTACCCAGAGTGAGAGGTGCAATAGTCAGACGGAAATGTTACTGGTAGGGTTACTCATTTGAGGATCGCTGTAGACTTGCTGGGCCAAAGGTCCTGTTTCCATACTGTAGGGAATCTAATCTATCCCGAAAACATGATCCGAGACATCATGGATCATGACCCATGGACGTGGCATTACGGACCCAGGTCCAGCTCGACTTCCGTAGCGTTGTTTCAGAGGAGCTGGAGTTTTATACAATTCCCGTATATCGAGTAAGAACGGGCACTCGTGGTGACCAATGCCTGACATTCTATAGGAGGATCATGCAACTGTTCTAATATCCATTCCTACTGCTCTAGGATCCCAAAGAAAGATTGTTGAAAGTAAAGTAGTAACCTTACAAAATCGGTGAACAGCCAATATTTATTTTTGATTAGAGGAGGAGAATGGGCAGGAGTCATTAACTGTGCCGTGTTTGGGGTAAATCAACCACCCAAATATCTGTCCTCACATCTCAGCAGTCTAGTGTCCTCTCCTCCTCAGCGTGTCTCTGCTTATTCACGAGGTAAGCTAGTTGCAGAGTTAATTGAACTTCCCGACAGCCCCTTGGTCCTACGTCTCACAGCTCCCGGTCACACTGGAACAGTGGAGGCAGCTGACTCTCAAAATAACTTTTTGATACGTTAATTTAACTTCCTGGCAGCCTCATGACTCTCGCTATCACTGTTCCGACTCCCGTTGCAAAAATGTACATTGAATTTCTGCTGTCAATAGGGCTGTTTTTCATGTTCGCTTTTCAGATACCTCGTCTCTGGATGAGTTTTCTACACAGTTTTTACGTTTGTGACCTAGGCGTTGGTTGAAATCATTGAATGTTTTGGCTGGCCGTTTCAGTGAGTACTTACAAGTTACTCACAAGTCTCTGTGTGTGGAGTTACTATTAAGGCAGACCTAGAAAGGACAGCCGGTTCAATTTCTGAAAATACTTGGTGAAGCAAGTTGTT
Source organism: Chiloscyllium plagiosum (assembly GCF_004010195.1). Classification (NCBI taxonomy): domain Eukaryota; kingdom Metazoa; phylum Chordata; class Chondrichthyes; order Orectolobiformes; family Hemiscylliidae; genus Chiloscyllium; species Chiloscyllium plagiosum. The sequence continues at coordinate 12,757 of NW_025213056.1, forward strand.
GAAGCCAATTTGTGTTTAAAATTGACTTTGGTTTCAAGGTCGCTACTTCTGACTCCAGATGACAATCCAAATATTTCGTTACTTGTTTTTTCTTAATTCCACCAGATGCCAGAGCATTAGCCTGATCTAGATTAGTACGCTAGTGATACTTTCATTACAGCAACAATTCCACATGGCGACCTATAGGGAACCACACTGAGCAAGTTATTTCCATGTCAGTATTTTTCGACAGTTCTGCCAAACGGAACTTCCATCATATTGACGACGGCAATGGGACTTGTGCAGTTGGGCAGATTGCCATTGTACTCCTCATCAGGACTGGACACAGTTGAGTACAATTTCACATTGCCAGGAAGGTGACAGAGTTGAAGCTGGAATGAAACAGCTTCCCCAGGTCTACGTATTAATGTGCAGCAGAAGTGTTCAGGCGATTGCAGAAATGGTGGTATTTGCTCTGTCCATTGAACTCAGTTAATTCTTTATATGACGTGCACCGGATCGAATTTCTTAAAGACTGTCATCTGTGATTTTGTGGACAATATGACGGGGATAAGATGTATCATCCAGTTAGAACGTCTCACGAAAGATTCTGGAGAAACTTGCACCTTGTCGGTTGCACTGATGTGCTGCACTGTTAATTCATGGTGTTGGCGACATTTGTGGAAAATTCAACTCCAGTGAATTGTTTAGTAGTCTATCATCACTTATGGTTGGAAGTGGCTGGACTGCAGATGTTAGATCTAATCTCTTTGTCTTGGGATTTTTTTCCCCTTCCCTCGCTATCGATGTTAGTGCTGACGTTTGGAATGCAAGCAGACAATTTACACCGTGTCGTCACAATTGTTAGGTGCATATGGTGCTGAACCTGGTGTTGTTCGCTGTGAGAGAAAATCTGCTTCCTCGTACACCCACAGCGTGGACACAAAGAACATAAGGAACCCTATCTGCCTAAGCCACAACAGAAACTAACCAGAGTGGCTCAGCCTTGATCAAACAGGCTAACTAAGACACTACCCAGCAAACAGGAGATGACTCAAGCCACTTCCAGACTGGGGATGTACATCCTGAGATAGCCTGACAATAGACTTCCTTGCCCTCAGGAAGCACAACTGCTCCAGAAGCCCAATAGACAGTCTTGGTCCTTGAACTGCATCAGACTGAATTGCATCATGGTAACTTGCTTCCGAACTCAAAACAATAGAAACCCATTGATGCGAGGATGTGGAACGGGAACACGTAATGTCAGAGAGGATCGGAATCTCATTGATTGCATTTTGCATTTGATCGTATTGTAAGTAACACCATATTACTGTAGCCTATAAAATTGATGGCGTACACTGATCGGGGAAGAGAATCGTTGATCTACATGTACAGACTGTCAGTTCTGTTTCAGCCTATTCAATTTCTCTTCCAGTGATATCGGTTGTACGAAGACGCTTGTCAATTTCACCCGGTCAACGCTTGTTTGCTCTCTTTTTAAATGGATAATTTCTCTGACAGTTTCACATAGTCTGGAACCGTCTTAAATTATAAACGGACTCAGACTTGCACATCATTTTAAAACGATTCGGACCTGGCAGCGAGCTCTATCCCAGCAAGTCACAATTACAATCGGTTGGACGTCTGGAGGGAGTAGCCAAAATTCTGATCGACTACGGCAGCATTTCGACACTGAGCTGTTTTCCCTACTGGAGTGATGGAGGGCATTGAATGCCAGCATCCACTTCGGGCTCACGCTGGAATATTCGGACACATACTAGTCCATGCTGCGTGCAGCGATTTCCCGCAGCTCGAGAACCTCCGACGCTGATATCTCCAGTTACACTTGGCACTGCTCGCACACACTTAGAAACCCCAACGAGCTGAAAAGCAGGGTTCAAAGTCACCAACACGCTGACAAACAGACATTAGAGGTTCCGACGAG
>NW_025213056.1:14764-23849 GCF_004010195.1 Chiloscyllium plagiosum
AATAGAGATTCGCCTCCCCTGTGTTTAACTGGAATTTGAGTCCTTTGTGTTTTGTTGGGGATTGAGCCCCCGTGAGGAGTAAAGTGAGAAAGGGGTTGAAGACCCCTAGTGGCGACATTTGAAGCTCATCGAGCCTTTGCTTTGGGGGAAGAGAGTGGTTCGGATTACAGTGCCATTCTCTTTTTAATACGTGTAATTTCAGTGAGAGGATGCAGAAAAAATAAAAACGGGAAACGCTGAAATTATGGTTGGACTAATACTTTTGTTAAAAATGGAAAGCTTTATTGTAAACTGCACTATGTTGAGATTGTTTGATGTTTTTACAAAAAATGGATTGTTAAAATTCTGGGTTTGGAAAATTCTTGTTAGCCACCGTTTTGCCTTGTTTGAATCAGGACATCAATTCCATATATTTTGTGGTCGATGCAATGGGACACATTTTGTTTTTGCATTGTACAGCATTATTTTATATTTAAATATTATCGAATTTTTAATCTTGAAACAAATCGTTTGAGTGCCTTGAGTCCCTGATTTGTTTGCAATTCTACAATGCCTGTTTAAAAAAATGTTGGGGTCAATGGTCATGTTTTAGCCAGATGACAGAATTGAATTAAAACATCTTTGCTGCTGTGTTTTAATGCAAATTGTTCACAAGAATAAGAGTGCATTTTGAGTGTGAAGTTTTCATAAGATTTTAGTGAGCCTTAGAGCTTGTAGCTGAGCTGTTTCACTTCTCTTGATTATTGTTGAGACTTCATTGCCCCTTTATACTGCAATTTCAAAGAATATTGATCTCGACCGTAAGTGCCACTGTAATTCCGATTGTCTTACTTGGGAACTTTTATTGGGAAAACACATTTAATACAATTCTGCATTTGTTTCCCACGAATATTTGAGATTTAAATGTGAACTGAAACTGCCTCTTCAAATGCTTTAGCAGAGGAAATATTTTGTTGTTTTCTTGCCGTTCCAAATATTGAAATAATTTTCCTGACAGCTTTCAATCGAGGTCATTCGAGGGCTTGATTTTCGGACCATTCCTTGTTGTTTATGATCGACGGAATTGTTTAGGCAGTACAATTCATAAGTCTCCTGATTATGTAAAACTTGATGATGTCATATAGAGAACAGAGTAACACACTTCAAGAAGATTGAGAATATTGCAACAGGCAGGCACAATTTAGTGTAGATAAATGTGCGAGTGTCTTCATATTGATAACTACTTAGCATCGGTGGAATGAGAGAGGAAATGCAACTTCACTTTCAGCAGTTAACATCGTCTCTAGAACTTCGCTATTCACATGTAAAGCATGCCTTCCAATCACCTCCCATCACTTCACAAAATGATCCAATGGATTCAATCAGCTCCGCAGTCATCAGCTCGAAAAGTGTCGAAGCAAACAACAATGAAGAAGGGATCAGTACGCTTTTGTCAGTAACTTTCCTACGGACATTAAACCACATGAGCCTTACCTTGTCTTTCGATCATTTAAGGGATATGAAGTTTCACTGATCAAGCAAACCATCACAACAGCAAGTTTGCTTCGTTAAATTTAAATGAAGAGCTGGAGCAGAAGCAGCAAAGAATTCTGTGTTCACCTAGTATGCAGCTAAACCTGCAGCTGCTACACTTCACACTCAGCTGCTTCCATCGGGAGCATCTCTGCAAGGATGCAAGTCTCGTCAGTTTTGTTAATTATATAACTGCCCTTATCCAAGTTTTTGATTTCGGAGAAGAGTGATGCATGACAGATTGTATTTTGTTCTTATAGGAGAAAGTGAGGACTACAGATACTTGAGATCAGAGCTGAAAATGTGTTGCTGGAAAATCGCAGCAGGTCAGGCAGCATCCAAGGAGCAGGAGAATCGACGTTTCAGGCATGAGCCCTTCTTCAGGTATGAGGAGAGTGTGTCAAGCAGGCTAAGATAAAAGCTAGGGAGGAGGGAATTGAGGGAGACGCGTTGGAAATGCGATAGGTGGAAGGAGGGTAAGGTGAGGGTGATCGGCCAGAGCGGGGATGGGGGCGGAGAGGTCAGGAAGAAGATTGCAGATTAGGAAGGTGGTGCTGAATTTGAGGGTTGGGACTGAGACAAGGTGGTGGAGAGGAAATGAGGAAACTGGAGAAATCTGAGATCATCCCTTGTGGTTGGAGGGTTCCTCAGAGGAAGATGAGGCGCTCTTCCTTCAGCCGTCGTGTTGATATGGTCTGGCGATGGAGGACTCCAAGGACCTGCAGGTCCTTGGTGGAGTGGGAGGTGGGGTTGAAGTGTTTAGCCACGGGGTGTTTGGGTTGGTTGCTTGGTCCGGGTGTCCCAGAGGTGTTCTCTGACACATTCTGCAAGTAGGCGGCCTGTCTCTCCAATATAGAGGAGGCCACATCGGGTGCAGTGGATGCAGTAAATTATGTGTGTGGAGGTGCAGATGAATTTGTGGCGGATATAGAAGGATATCTTGGGGCCTTGGAGGGACGTAAGGGGGGGAGATGTGGGCGCAAGTTTTGCATATCTTGCAGTTGCAGGGGAAGGTGCCAGGAGTGGAGGTTGGATTGGTGGCGGGTTATGGATCTGACAACGGAGTCACGGAGGGAGTGGTCTTTTTTGAACGCTGATAGGGGAGAGGACGGAAATATATCCCTTGTGGTGGGGTGCATTTGTAGGTGGCGGAAATGACAATGGATGATATGATGTATATGGAGGTTGTTGGCTTGGTAGGTGAGGACCAGTGTGGTTCTGTCCTGGTGGTGATTGGAGGGCCTCATCTCCTCCACTTCCCACTCCTTCGCCCTTAAGCCCCGCCCCTCCAATCGCCACCAGGACAGAACCCTGTCCTGTCCCTCTGCAACCCAATAGAGAGGCTGAAACATCTCTGCCTCTCCCCATTCAACAGATCTGAATACATTGACGAACACAACAATCCGCAGATAATGAGCAGAAATAAAATTATCTGATGGAGATTGCTTCCTTCTCAGTTACAGAAACAGAAACAGCACAATGTATTCCATTTATCCTCACAGTAAATCCTCGTACAGTTGCCGTAACATGGTGGATTGAACAAGTATCTTTGCAAAACGTGCCAACATTCCATAATTCCACCTCTTCAAATGGTAACGGGATTGTTTGGGCTGAATGGCATTCTGCAATCTTTCTGTGCCAGGCACATAGATACAAAATTACTTCTCCCTATTTTTCAACAGCAGACTCAGTGCTCTGAATGATGCTGCAAGTTTTTGAAATTATTTGACAAGGGTAAATTATCAATAGTACTACGACTCAGCGGAAACTCTTCTGTTAATTTAAACAAGACACACAGCAAAGCTCACCTCGCCTTATAATCTGTCAAAGATTGAGTGACAAAGAACTACCTGAATCCCACGAATTAAAGAAAAAGTAATAATTTATTTTTTAACTCCAAGTTTTAAAAAAGCATAGGACAATGTAAACCTCCTTTGATATAATCTACCTCCCAAACTGCAACAATATTATGAAGGAAGAAAGTTCTCAATCCCGATAAATATTAACAAAAAAAAACATTCAAACCCAACTCGCTTTCGTTCACCCTTTGTGTCTTGCTCTGTAGATTTTCCTGTCTGATTTTTGTCGGTCGTCTGCTTCACAGATTTCATATGAACACTTACTTTCAGAGAGTCGTTCGGCGGGCTCAGTCTGTTTGTGCTCTTTGCCGCTCTATCTAACTATCCAAAATGCCTGATCTTATACCCCAATAACATCGAACGGGTTCGTTGGTTTGTTGTCATTAAAACAGTAATGTTCAAATTCAACTACAGTTGTGCATCTTGGGGCATAATTTATCCTGTCTGGCCGGATTTGAATTTGTTGTGCAACATAACAACTAAGCTCAGCAATTTGTTTCAGAACCATATCACACATTTTTAATGTTTGAGTGCACGCTGTGCTTTCCGTGGACTGTGCCAGCTTTCACTCTCCTTAAAGTACAGTACACACCTCCAAATTCAATACACCTCCCATCATAACGAAAAGATGTCTTCATTTTTTCTATTCCTTAATGATATTACCATGGCATACATATGACTTTAGTCTAAGTTCATATTAACTTCTTCCCACGTACATATAAAACATTGAATAGACACTTATCCCATCCATCATTTATCAGTAAAATGCGGGATAATGCATTTACTGTTATATTCGTGCAACCCCGAAGATGTACGATTTGTAACTAAACGTTTGTAATATAAGGCCTCAACTAAATGCTGTCGTACTATTGTTTTTAAAGCGTTCTAAGAATCTAAGCAGATTGTAGTCTGTGTACACATCCATCTCCGACACACTGTTTGTTACATAAACGATAATATATTTAAGGCCAGTACCAAACTCGATGCCAGTTTTTCACCGTAGAGTATTTCCTCTGGTGGGTGTTGAGGTTGTTGTAGAGGTAACTTATTGACAGTTCAATTCCAGCATCAACTTTCTATAGCAATACAGCTCTAACCGCTAAGTCACTAGCATCGATGGCAAATTTGAAGGCTTTCAAAACATTTGGTGTATTTCGGTGGTGAATACTGTTTTTAAACTGTCTAATGCCTCCTGGCATTGTTCTGTCCATCGACATTTTCTATTGTCCTTCAACAGATCGGGTAAAATTGCCACGACTCTGCTGATGTTTTGAGCAAAGATTCGAAAGATTCTTTTTGGTCCCAAAAATCAAAGTATCTCTTTCTTTGAGGTTGGGCGTGGAAATGTCTCGATGGCCTTCTTCTTTGCATTCCTTGGAGTCAACCTACCATGACCAATGTTATGTCCCAAGAAGGTCACCTCTGCTTTCCCACATCCAGTTTTGTTAAAAATTATTGCCAGATTTGCTTCTCTTAATCAGTCAAAATGCTCTGGCAACTGAAATATGTGACTGTTCCAGGACTCATTGAAGATCACTACGTCGTCCAAAGAGACTGCACAGATCGTTAACCCAGGCACAAAACTGTTCAAGATTTGTTGAAGAGTAAAGGGTGTGTTTTTCATTCCAATTCGCGTCTCTTTGAATTGATATCACCCAGAAATGCTTTACGCCTTCTGTGATAAAGATATCTACGAATAACCAAATGGTACATTTTTAAAGCTTTCAGTGCACGTTGCACATTTCTAGGTCTGTTCCAGCTTTCACTCTCTCTGAAAGGTACAATGCACACCTACAACTTCATAACAGTAACAGCAGCAGTATATAAAGTCAAAAGGTAATAAATGCTGTTATCCTGAATCATAAACTCTAGAAATTTCCCCACCAATCATTTTCCGCAACCGGTCTGTTATATTTTTCCTGTCTCCTTTTATAAACAAGGTGGAATATAGAAAACCCTGCAGTGGTCTGGCGCTAATTCCACAAACAAGAAAGCAAATTAAAATATTGGAAAAGTTATGTTCCATTTCTCTGCAAATCTCATACATTCTGCACACACAAAGACATTTGTTACTGGCAAAGCTCAGTAAAGCTGGCAACATCTGTGTAGCACCTGGTGACCTTTCCTCTGAAATTATCGAAGCAAGGAAGTTGTCAATTTTTATGGAGAACATAAATGCGTTGAGTGATAAGGAGTAAATTAAAGATGTGCATACAGCACGAACAGACAGAAGATATTTGAATCCACTAATGAGTAGAAAATGATTTGGCTAGGCTGGTGAATAGCTGTTAAGGTAGAATGTTCCTTACTAACAATATTTAATGTGTAACGGCAGGCTATTTGGTAACAAGGCCAGGTCCGGTGGTTTGGGTCTGTGCATGAGAGATTTTTATCGTTAACATTGTACAGTTAATATTGAAGTGCCGGACTGCAGTGTCCCGAAGCAGAACAGAGGTGTTGTTCATCCAAATTGTACTGATCTTAGCTGGAGCACTGCAACAAGCCTTAGACAGCGATGGTGACCAGGTAAGGTGATAGAATGTTCAAGTGGCAGGCATCTGGGAGGTAAATGTCTCTTTTGTGGGCAGAACGTAGATTATCTGCAAAGCTGTCACCCAGTCTATGCTTCGTTTCCCCAAAGAAGAGGAGATAACATTGTGAGCAGAGGATGCAGTTCACACGATTAACTGAGGTGCAGGTAAATTTCTGCTTCACCTGAAAGGTACGATTTGACCCTTGGATACTGAGGACTGAGGAGGTAAATGGACAGATATTACAATTTCGTCGATTGTGGGGGAGGGTGTCGTGAGGCTGTTGGGGTGGTGGATATGTTGTTCGAATTGAAGGCCACGTGGACCAGGGTGTCGCAGAGGGAATGAACTCTGCGGAAAATAGTGAAGGAAGGGAAGAGGAGTGCGTGTCAGGTGGTGACAACTCGCTGCCAGGGACAGAAATGGCAGCTAATGATCCTCTGGAAGTGGTATCTGTTGGCATTGCAGATAGCAACAAGGGGAATTCTTCCTCTGTTTTGGGGGGAAAGTGAGAAGGTGCGGCGCTGATTTGCAAAAAAAATGAGTAAGACCAGGTTGAAAGCCTGTCAACAATGCTACATATCCTTGCTTGAGGAAAATGGTGGCCTTTTTTGAGGCTACTTTCTCCAAGTTACCCATTTTGGGATGTATACGAATGAGACAGATGAACTGTAAGAATTGAATGAAGTCATTACTGGATTCAGGGTGTGATGGTATATTTTCCAGGTAGCTGTTGGATTGTGTGATTTTGCCGTGAATGCTCGTGGCCAGCCTTTCTCCAGAAATGGAAAGAAAAATATTGGGGATGGAAGGGAGGCGTTAGAGTTAAGCTTAGTGCAAGTGAGATTGAGACGAAAATTGGAAGCGAAATCGATGAATTCCAGGCGAGAGACGGAAGCAGCATGGACGATATCATCAATATATCAGAGAAAAGGTTGTCGGTTTGGAGCCGAAAAGGGACAAGTATAAGGCATGTTCCATGCACACCACAAAGAGACAGGGGTAACTGGTCCCCATGGGGACAACCATAGTCACACTTCTGACCTGAACCAAATGATAGAAATTAAAAGGGATGTTCTTCAATATGACCATGATCTTGGGTAAGTAGAAGATGGTGAGCGGAGATGAGAACATCCCATGCCTGCTCTCCAGGAAAAGCGGGGAGCGCTGAAAACACTCTGGTGTGGGATGGGCCAGAAAAGTGATTGCATGGTCATGGTAAAGAGGAGGTGGCTGGAGCCCACAAACTGGAATTCTGAGATTGATTGAAACACTTTTCTATTCCTTCAAGAGCGAGTAATTATTCCATTGTGTAATGATGTGAAACGTGCTGCCAGGAAGGGGTTAACTGAACCTTTTTGTGACTGATTCATGTCAGCCTCCATTGATTCTAAACATTCCAGTGAAGGTTTGCCATATTTTAATAATAAATGGGCTCCATTCAGTATGTTATCCCATGGTATGAGTGTTAGCATTACTGACAGCAGTAATCGGGATCAGCAGCTTCAGATGGAGTGGGAAGACGGATCATAATCTAAGAACATCGGACTGGAATGTTGCAACAATGCATAGGAGAATATCCGGAATAATTGGTTTATTTCTACATAACAGCAGATGTCATTAGCAGTGTAACTGAAATGTCGAATTTAAATATTTCAAAATGTTTACTGCCCTGTCCAGGCTATCGTTGATGTTCCTGGTGAATCTCAGTGTCCACATATTACTTCGACAAATCATGTTTAACTACATTCCAGTTATTTTCAGATCCTCTTCTCTGCTTGCCAATGTTATTGTCATTCTGACACTTTGCATCAAGGTGTCCACTTCACAAACCAGTTCGAACAGCATCAGTGACTTTGTTCAATTACTCTCTTCCTCTTCGGTCCTGGAAGTGTCCCTCATGGGTCACTATGCTTAGCTATCTTGTTTCAGCTGTGAACCACGATTCATTGTATTACTGCCATTTAAATATTGGGAGCACTGAGTTCACTCTCTTCTTTTTTATTACAAACTTAACTTTATTCGTATTACTTCATCTAATGTCTGAGAACTATCTGAGATTGAAACAGATGAATCACATGTGTGATGATCCATTTGCCATGAGCTGAATCCTGGCACTATATCGTGATCAATAAAACTTTTAACGACTGCCACCTCCAGAATATATGTCACTGGCTGAAACCATCTGTTAGTCGAAATATGAGGTTCGAAATACAGATTCACGATGGAGAAAGTGAGGACTGCAGATGCTGGAGATCAGAGCTGAAAATGCGTTGCTGGAAAAGCGCAGCAGGTCAGGCAGCATCCAAGGGGCAGGAGAATCGACGTTTCGGACATGAGCCCTTCTTCAGGAAGGGCTCACGATTCGCGATGTCAATAATCTGCTGTTGTTAACATTCCCAACTCTAAATCTGCAGAAAGAATTTTGATGCGGTACTTCATGGAATGTATCCAAACACACAAAAATAAATCCCATCAATCCGTCATTACTGTCCACACTGATGTATTTATGTTATTTTTCAGACTGACAATGCCCTTATTTTAACATTCTGAAGCAAGTCATTCAATCTATCAATGAAACAACCCTCACTCAATCTCTTTCGCATGTCCAAAACCCTGCCAGTTGTTAAGTTTAAACAGATTTCTTACATGTGTGTTTTCTTTCAGCAATGACTTTCACATTAACCAATCCATCACACGTGACACACACTCGCGGGCTAGTGCACACACACGCACACACAAACACACACACACATATGCTCACACAGTCTCTCTCTCTCTCTCTCTTCTGCCTTGAACGGGTGCAATGCAGATATAGATGCATAAATGCTCATGAGCTCTATTTAGTGGCGCCTGCAGTATGGGTTACAAGTTTTCCCTGCTCGGCAGTCATTATTTGAAAGTATGATCACAAATCATTGGCAAAGACTTCCAATGCTCCACATGCTGGCTAGATAGTCCTTTTAACTGACCAAAGCATTGGCATAGTGTCAAACGCTGCATATGCTGGGCTGTCATTCAATCTATCAATGAAACAACCCTCACTCAATCTCTTTCGCTTGTCCAAAACCCTGCCAATTGTTAAGTTTAAACTGTTTTCTTGATGGTGTCTGTGGTGTTTCTATGAGGCCTTTTGAGAAATTGACGTAACGGACCATTTCAACTGATCGTGCAATGTTTTTA
>NW_025213056.1:25078-30165 GCF_004010195.1 Chiloscyllium plagiosum
TTCTAGTACGTCAACGATGATGTATTAATCATGTGATAAAGGACATTTCTAACAGTTATGCTCCCTCAGGAGGGAACTGCCGAATGTATACTTTGTTTCCAAGTTTATTGGGATTTGCAATCCTGTGCAAGGCTTCGCAGATCCCCATATCAATGTGGAGTGATTGAGGAAGGAATTCTCACGCTACTATTGTTGGATAGTGACAATGCACAGCAATCAATTTGATGAATGCAATCTGTCCTGGCAGCAGCCACAATCTTTTTCGTGTGAAGCAGTAAGCCGTTCCCATCATCGGGCCTCCACTTCGAAATAAATGATGGCATCTCGGATAAAGACCAACCCTTCGATGCACAAATCAAAACAACCTCCCACGTCAGCATTTACCACCTCCTCAACAACTTCAAAATTTCCTGTGTGTACTGAGAGCGAATGGGCCACTGGTAACATCAGGAAGGTAGAGCAACACTTCCAATGTCTGAACTGGTTGGAATAGACGCTTCGGCACACACTGTTACACTAAGTCCTGTAATTTATTTCTCCATTTTTGTGATCTTCTGCTTGCCATTATTGATGAAAAATTGACAGGTTCACACTAATTCACATCGTGTTCCATATGCCAACTTGCTGCTCATCAACTGAACACACACACTGTTACACTAAGTCCTGTAATTTATTTCTCCATTTTTGTGATCTTCTGCTTGCCATTATTGATGAAAAATTGACAGGTTCACACTAATTCACATCGTGTTCCATATGCCAACTTGCTGCTCATCAACTGAACATGTATCTATCCATTTAAAAACTCTCTACCTCCTCCTGTAATTTAATTTCATACTTCCTGTGGTGTCTTCGCCAAATTTAGTTGCTATAAAATTTGCTTCTGCTCTTTCAAATTATTAATACAGATGGCAAATGCGTGGAGACCTCATGCTGATCATTATCTGACTGCACTGATGTATGTTCTGTCAAACCAACAAAGACTGAGTTAGCCCAATGGCTGCTCCTGGTTTAATAATAATCTTTCCCCAATTCCTGTAAAGCACATTTGATGCAATGCTCCAGAAAAAGAGATCTGAAAATAAGAACGACGAGCTATTCAGCACCTCGAGCCTGCTCCCACATTTGATGCAATCATGCTTGAGCTCATGTCAGTTGCAACACCACTTTGCTGCTATTTGTCCAGAACCTTCAAATATGTAGTGTCCTGGCAGGTCCTGATCCCGACCGTAGTAAATTCCACAGATTCATCCATATTTCGCAGAAGTAATTTCTACTCATCCTGTACTAAATATGCTATACTCTGTCCAAAAACTGCCATCTCTTGTTCTAGATTACCCCACGTTGAGAAACATTCTCTGTATGTCTGCATTATCAGTCTTCTTTTGCATCATACTGTTACAACACGGCGGTGAACTCTTCTGTTAATTAAACCAATCACCCAGAGATGTTCACCTCGTCTTATAATCTGTTAAAGCATAAGCGATATAGAACTCCTAAATTCCACAGTAATCTCCAAGTATTCATAGCTGTAAGCGCCGTTTGGTTAACTGCTCATTATCAGCATCCTGCTCTATAATAAATTGCTATTCCAATAACACACTCACTAAAATTGTATCAGCTTAATTTCAAAACCACACTGTGGCTGTTGCCTTCAGTGTCTTTTGGCTTCAACCTTGGGATCTCCTTGGGCCGTCTGCTTTCGTTTTGCTGCCAACATGTTTTATGCGAAAATGTATCTTTGATGGAATGTTTCCTAATTTCTTGAGTCTTCTGTTCAATTTTCAAAATGCCTTCATTATTGTATGGCCAGCATCGGATTGTCACATTGATTTAATTTTGGCAGAACAATAAATTTAAACTCGATTGGAATTTAGTATCCTGAGACATAAGTTAAACTTATTGATATAAACGCAAATTGTTGGCACAACAGCAAGCGACTCTGGTGTCCATTTCACAGCCAGATATTGCATATGTTCAAAGCTCCAGTACACTCTGAGACTGTGCACTAATCATATCACAAGGGCTTGTAATCTCTCGGCTTGGAAAAACGTTCATTTTCTCTTAAATACAGTATACGACTTCAACTTCATAACACCCCACACCTTAAGAGAAAAATGAACATTTTAATGAAAATACGTTTTTAGTTCTCTTCGAAGTCCGAATCCCATTACATGAAATATATCTGACTTTTATCCAAGTTCATAATCGTTTCTACATACTGACGTTGGAGTCTGTCCAAGCATATCCATATATTCTTTCTTAAATTCACTATAATGCATCTTCTGTCTCATTTGTACTAATCACAACATGTACAACTTCTAAATTAAACGTTTGTAATATAAGATGCACAATATAGTCTCATATTTTTCTGTTTAAGTCTTTCCATGAATGTAAGAGGATTGTGTTCAGCGTGCACAACTCTCTCTAACAGTTTCGTCACATAAACGAAAAATTATTGGAAGACCAGTACCAAACTGTAAAAGTCTGTTTCGATGGTAGAGCATTTTCTCTTGTGGGCGTTGTGTTTCTTTTAAAAATAGCAGAGTGGCCGGTGAAATCCATTAATCTATTCCTGGAGCAGTATAGCTGCAACTTGTATATCTCTCGTATCAATTTCAAATTTGAAGCGCTTCAAAACTTGCTATAGCTCAAACTGTTGCTGTGGTTTATATTGCTTTTAAATTCTCAAATGCCTCTTGTCATAGTTCTGTTCTTTATGTTTTTGTGTTTTTCTTTAATGAATCTGTCAGCGGTTACAACGTGCTGTGGAAGTTTCGAATGAAGACCTGGTAGAGTCTGTCTAATAATAAAAAAAATCAAAATATCTCTTTTTTCGAGGTTTCATCGTGGACATTCCTTAAAGGCATTTTTTGTCGTGTTTCGTCGTGTTCAACATTCCATGATTGAATGCATTTCCCGCGAACATCACTTCTGCCTTCACAAATCTGTTTTCTCTCATTTGGTTTATTTATTCGTAATCGTTCAAAAATTGTAACATGTGATCATTACATGCCTCGCTAAAGATCAATGAATCAAACAGATGAAGTGGACAATTTGTTACTCATGTCACAACTCCGTTCATGAGTCTTTTGAATGTAGCTTCTGTGTTTTTCTTTCCAAAAGGCATCACTTTGAATTGACAAATTCATTTGGGGTTACAGACGCAGAAACATCTTTCACTTTCTTCTGATAAATTTCCCTGCCAATAACTACACAGTATGTCCAACTTTGTGATGTGACTGGATTGTCCAACTTTGTCTCTGCTGTTCTCCAGTCTTGGTGTTAGATCTGACTCAAAATTTGTTATGGCGTTGACCTTCCGGTAGTCCCCATAATATCGTTGAGTCCCGTCGGATTTGGGAACCAACACGATCGGCGTACTCCACTCACTCTGACTCGCTTCGAAGAATTCTATGGTACCCACTCCTTCTGGATCTGTGTGATATTGAACGGTTTAAGTCTGTCAGGGTGTAATTTTCTCTACTTCCATCTTATGCACAACACTAGTGGATCTCTTATCTTATTCCTGCATATGTCCTCATTTTGCTTTTAAATACCTTTCAACTGTGGTCTTTGGTCAGGAAACAGACAGTTCGCTAACCGAACCCAGTACCCAAGAACATACCCATTATTTGACATATTTTGAGATACATCAAACTCCACGACATCTGGATCTGATTCCACACTCTGCAGGTCAATAATAAATATCTGTTCCTACAGTTCCCTGTTTCTATTATAGTAAGGTTTCAACATATTCACATGACATAACTGATACAGTTTTCATTTTCTATTCTGCAACTTAACAGACAGTTTACCTGAAATAACCTTTTTCTCAAATTGATAGGGACCACTAACCTTGGCTTCGTAGGGATTTACTAACATTGGTAACAATAATAAGACGTCTTCCCCACTGGAATAGATCCACGTTTTTGAATTTTTACCTGCAAACTGTTTCGATTTATGTTCTGTTCTCTTCAGATGCTATTTAGCTGACTCACCGACCCGATTTAATCTCTCCCACATTTCAGATACTTTATCTGAATGTGAGATTTCTGACTTGATTTCAAAAAGTCTCTCAGTTTCAGTTCGAATATTAACTAAAATCCACGTGTAAGTTTGTTCGAATGTGGGAGTTGGCAACAAAAGAGCTGGATTTACAAGTGCCAGTGACGTATCTACCATTTGGCAATTACGACATGAAAGGAAAAATGTAAAAACATTCTTATCAGGCCAAGAAACGACCTTTGCATCTTAGCCTGAGTCTTCCGCACACCCAGGTGACCTTCCACCGGTAATTTGCGTTCAAATCAGAAGAATCCCTGTCTGTATGCTCCGGGCAGTACAAACTGGTGCATTTCTGCCCATTTCTGCTGTACACAAACCTGCCATGGTCTCCATATTCACCTTTGGATTTTATCTTTTTGATAATAACCCTCAGGAATGCATTCGTATGCCTTTTCTGAGTGTTTATCAATATATATTTTATTGTCTCTTATTTTTGTTGTAAGTCCACTAGACTTTCACGACTAAACACTTCTGCCTCACTCTCGACTGATTCAGGATTCTTTTTTTTCCTGTACAATTATGTTACGCAGGATGTCAAAGAATTGAAACTCGATTCCTTCATATCTCTTTCTTTACACTTTGCTTCTGGCTGTGACTAGTGACGATGGAATCTTGTTACAGCTCAATCTGGAAAAAAATCAAATTTTAACGACTCCATTTCCTGTTCTTTCTTTGGCTTCTCCATAACAAGGGGTGTCACTCCCACTTTGGATGCTACTAAATTGCTTGCAAGGACAAACTGTATTCCTGGAACTGAGACTCTGTAAATAACTCGCACTGTTACTTCCGTAGTCTTGATTTGGCACTTCAATTTTAAATTTCCAGTGGAAAGCTAAAAGTCTGTCCATCTCGTCTACAAATTACCACTCAGTCTAGTAACATGTCAGAACGAATGCAAAACGGTTCATCTCATACTTCTGGACACCGTCTAGATCACGCATTTGAAAAATTGTAACTTATTTCCCGCTACCCCGTTCTTCCTGCTTACTTTTACCTACAGAGCGAAAGTCTTTCTGGAGATC
>NW_025213057.1:0-2619 GCF_004010195.1 Chiloscyllium plagiosum
TAACCCGGTCTGGGTTAAATGCGACTTCAGACCCATATTGATTTTATATTAGCTTGGGGAATGGCCTCACAATCAGGACAATTAGTGATGATTAACAAATGCTGCCCTGGCAGAGATGCCTACTTCCCATGGAATAACAAATTTGAAGCTTAAACCAAATAAAAGAAAATGCTGGATATCTGAAATTGCATAAGAAATGTGAAGCAAAGAACAGAAAGTGCTGGGAGCTTTCCTGAACTGAAAACAGTTGGAAAATAGTGTGAATAATGTTGGTGACAGGGAAGTCTGCTTTGAAAGGGAGGAGGAGTGAGCTAAATCGATAGAGAAAGAGAGAGATAGAGAAACAGTACCATAAGGGGCTGTTAGCAGCCTTTCTGCGGCAATGAGCCATGTAAATGGAATCGATGGTTGGGATGTTAGAGTCCGTGTTGGTCAGAGCTGTGCACCCAACCTTCTGTAGTTTCTCACAGGCCTGAGTAGAACAGTTGCCATACCAGGTTGTTATGCACCGGGACAGTACGCTCTCAATGGTGCATCTGTAGATG
This sequence comes from Chiloscyllium plagiosum, assembly GCF_004010195.1. NCBI lineage: Eukaryota > Metazoa > Chordata > Chondrichthyes > Orectolobiformes > Hemiscylliidae > Chiloscyllium > Chiloscyllium plagiosum. The sequence goes on from NW_025213057.1 coordinate 546, forward strand.
TAGCGCATGCTGAATTTCCTGTATCACCCCAGGAAGGATACCTTGTTGAACCTTCCTGACTGTCGGACCTATGTGAGAAGTTCAGGACAGGTTGTGAGTTATCATCACTCCGAGGCACTTGATGCTCTGCACTCCCTCAAATGGTTGATGTAGGTGGGGTATGTTCCCCTCCTTTCTTCTTAAAGCCAGTGGTCAGTCCTTTACGTTTGCTGGATTAGAGAGAGAGGTCATTATCAACAGATCATGCCACCAAGCTCTCTATCGCCTTTCTAGATTCTGACGCGTTCTTGTTTAATATCCGCACTGCTATAGTGATGTCATCAGCGAACTTGTAGCTAGCGTTGTTTGGAATTTGGAAACTAGGCGTGGTTGTACAGGGAGGACATTAGGGGGATGAGGACGCAGCCGTGGTTGTACAGGGAGGACATTAGGGGACTGAGGACACAGCCGTGGGAGTACAGGGAGAACAGTAGGGGGCTGCAGAAACAACCGTGGGTGTACAGGGAATACAGTGGTTGGCTGAGGGCACAGCCTGGTGTACAGGTAACACACTAAGGGGCTGAGGTCACAGCCGTGGGTGTAGCTGGAGTACCGTAAGGGGCTGAGGGCACAGACGTGGGTGTACATGGAATACAGTAAGGGTCTGAGGGCACAGACGTGGGTGTACAGGGCGTACAGTAAGGTGCTGAGGGCACAGCCGTGCGTGTACAGGGAGGACAGTAGTGGGCTGAGGGTACAGCCGTGGCTATACAGGCCGTATTGTCGGGTGTTGAGAACCCATCCTTCAGCAGCTTTAGTGGTGATTGTTATTGTGGAGAAGGTGATTTTACCTATCTTCACCTATCTTCGCCAGTTGCAGAGGATCGAACCGAGACAAAGGTCACGGAGTTTTGTGATTAGTCTGTAAGGGATAATGATTTTGAAGGTGGAGCTTTAGTCAATGAGCAGGAGTCTGGTGTCGGTGTCCTTGTTGTCCAGATGTTCCAGAGATGCGTGCAGGCTCGGATATGGCATCTGTTGTGAACCCGTTACATCAGTCGGCACATTATAGGGCAGCAGGTCAGGCTGGGAGACTGGAGTTGGTGTAGGCCATAACGATCCTCTCAAAGCACTTCCTCTATAAGGACACGTTCCATGTGCTTTCTCACTTCCGCAGATGATGATGGCCTTCTTGAATCAGATTGGGACTTCGGCTTCTGGAGGGAGAGTCTGAAGTTGTACGTGAATACCTCTGCTAGTTGGTACAAACAGGATCTGAGTGCTCAGCCAGGAACACTCTCCAGGCCCATCACTTTCTTTGATTTGACTCACTGAAAGACTGACCATGCCTGCAGCGGTGACAACAGACACAGGTACATCTGGGGCTTTCGCGGCAGGTGTCAGCTCTCAGTGACAGTCACACAGTCATTTATGATCGACATCCCACCCCCCACCTCGCTCTGTCGTCTTCAACACACAATGACATTGGTTGGTGTAAGCACCACACCGTCAGCATTGAGACAGATTGCCATTAATAGACTGAGATCATGCGCCAGCAATTTGTGCATCACGATAATGGGGCAAATTCATAATAAAATGGTGTGCAGGGTGCAAGTGCCAGTGGTGCAAGGAGTGAAGACTTTGCAGGCGTAATTCCAGTCAAGCCACAGCTTAAACCTAAATGGAGTCAAGCATCTTGAGCGTTGTGCTTTTTCAATGGTGGACAGTCCTTAGGTAGTCAGAAGGAGCCATTTCCGTGAACCATCTGACCTGATGGCAGTTTTGCGAGGTTTGCAGATTATACAATGATGATTGGATGGGCAGGTGATATTGAGGAAGTGGGGAGGCTGCAGAAAGATTTGGACAGTTTAGGACACTGGGAAAACACATGGCTGATGGAACACAATGTGGGAACATGTGAGAGTATGCACTTCAGTAGGCGGAATACAGGCAGACACTATGTTCTAAAAGGCTTCATGAAATCTGAAACACAAAAGCAGTTTGGAGTCCTCGCCCTCTCTTATGGTTAATGCATAGATTCAGTTGGCAGTTAGGAAAGCAAATGCAATGTTAGCATTCATTTCAAGAGCGTGAG
>NW_025213057.1:3796-9581 GCF_004010195.1 Chiloscyllium plagiosum
CTGTGGCCTATGAATCATCAATATTGTTTGTGAACATTCCTGTGGCCTGAGGATGGTCAATACTGTGTAGGAATAATCCCTTGGTTTGAGGATTGTCAATACTGTGTGTGAATAATCCATGGCCTGAGAATGATCAATGCTGTGTGGGAATAATCCTGTGGCCTGAGGATGTTCAATACTTTGTGTGAATAATCCTGTGACCTGTAAACTGACAAAGCAGTAGGTTCAAAAATCCTGTGGAAGTAGGCTGGTCAATACAGTGTGTGAATAATGCTGTGGCCTATGAATCATCAGTATTGTGTGTGAATAATCCTGGGAACTATGATTGCTCAATGCTGTGTGTGAATAATCCTGTGGCCTGATGATGGTCAATACTTTATGTGAATAATTATGTTGCATGAGGATGGTGAGTACAGTGTGTGAGTAATCCTGTGGCCTGATGATGGTCAATACCTTGTGAAAATAATCCTGTGCCTTGAGGATCGTCAATACTGTGTTGAAAAATCCTGTGGTTTGAGTTAAGTCAATACTGTATACGAATAATCCTGTGTCCTGATAATGGTCAATACCGTGTGTGAATAATCCTGGTACCTGAGGATGGTCAATAATGTGTGTCACTAATCCTGTGGCCTGTGAATCGTCAATACTGTGTGTGAATAATCCTCCGGCCTGTGAAGTGTCAATATGGTGTGTGAATAATCCTGTGGCATGAGGATGGTCATAACAGTGTGTTCATTACTTCTGGGTCTGTAGGCTGGTCAATACTGTGTGAATTACCCTTGGCCTGAGGATGGTCAATACTTTGTGTGAATAATTCTGTGACCTGTAAACTGACAAGGCAGTAGGTTCAAAAATCCTGTGGAAGTAGGCTGGTCAATACAGTATGTGAATAATCCTGAGGCCTGAGGATGGAGAATACTTGTGTGAATAATCCTATGGATTGTGGATTGTTAATACTGTGTTTAAATAATCCTGGGAACTATGACTGCTCAATATTGTTTATGAATACTCCTGAGGTTGGTCAATACTGTGAGTGAATAATCTTGTGGCTAGAGGCTGGTCAATAATGTGTGAAAATAATCCTGTGGCCTGCGGAATGTGACATTGGTTGGTGTAAGCACCTACACCGTCAGCATTGAGACAGATTGCCATTAATAGACTGGGATCATGCGCCAGCAATTTGTGCATCACGATAATGGGGTAAATTCATAATAAAATGGTGTGCAGGGTGCAAGTGCCAGTGGTGCAAGGAGTGAAGAGTTTGCAGGCGTAATTCCAGTCAAGCCACAGCTTAAACCTAAATGGAGTCAAGCATCTTGAGCGTTGTGCCTTTTCAATGGTGGACAGTCCTTAGGTAGTCAGAAAGTGTCATTTACGTGAACCATCTGACCGGATGGCAGTTTTGCGAGGTTTGCAGATGATACAATGATGATTGGATGGGCAGGTGATATTGAGGAAGTGGGGAGGCTGCAGAAAGATTTGGACAGTTTAGGACACTGGGAAAACACATGGCTGATGGAACACAATATGGGAACATGTATGCACTTCAGTAGGCGGAATACAGGCAGACACTATGTTCTAAAAGGCTTCATGAAATCTGAAACACAAAAGCAGTTTGGAGTCCTCGCCCTCTCTTATGGTTAATGCATAGGTTCAGTTGGCAGTTAGGAAAGCAAATGCAATGTTAGCATTCATTTCAAGAGCGTGAGAATACAAAAGCGGAGACATACTGATGAGAATGTAATGGACTATGGTCAGACGGCATTTGGATTATTGTGAGCTGTTCTGGGGAAGGATCTACGGGTGTTGGACCTGATTTATCCTGGGAATGATGGCTTGTCATATGAGCGGCAGTTGAGGACTCTGTGTCTGTACTCAATGGAATTTAGAAGAATGGGGGGGGGGGGGGGGGCGCATCTGATTGAAACTGACCGACCACTGCAAAGATTACTACTGCAAAGATTGATACAGTTAGAGTATAGAAGATATTTCCACTCGTCTTAGAGACTATGACAAAATGACACAGTTTCAGAGTGAAGAGATAAGCTGAATAGCCTAAATCTATTGCTATATCTCATGCCCTTATGGCCATATAGTCTATTATTCAGTGCAGAGTTGAAAGTCTCAGACCTGCTCTTGTAACCCTTGTATCTGTACGTTGATTTGACTTTACCTTCTGGTCAATGGTAACCCCTGTAATACGGACGGTGGGAGAATTCAGTGCCAGTCAGTAGCGTAGTAATATGTTGAATATAAGCTGCTATCTGTGAGTCTCATCTGGCGGAAGTACATTGTCGTTACGATGATTGTCATTTTCAGTTTGGTATTTTTGAAAGATCGATCCTGTTACGCTAATATTGTTGAATTTAGCAAAACAGGTGCAACTTATCACAGCGCTCAGCAACAATACGTTATGGAACACTGAAAACCTTTCTACTAACAGAATGGTCTAAAATGTTCATCATCAGAAAGCCACACTGCTTTCCTGTTCATGTTCAAATCAGACTACTTGTCCCATCAAGGCGCTCAACTTGGAACTTTTTACATTTTTTTCGGATATGAGAATCGCTGGATGGGCCCACCATTTCTTGTCCGTCCCTAGTTGCTCTCTTGAGAACGTGGTGCTGAGCTGCCTTTGCAGTCCACCGGCTGTGCTTTGACCCACAATGCTATGAAGGAGGGAATTACAGGGTTTTGACCCAGCAACAGTGAAAGAATTGTGATATATTTCCAACTCAGGATGTTGACTGGTTTGGAGGGGACTTTGAATGTGGTGGTGTTCGCAAAAGCCTGCTGCTCTTGTCATTCTAGATAGAAGTGCTTGTAGGATTGGAAAGTACTGTCTGAGGATCTTTGAAGAATTTCTGCAGTGCATCTTGTAGATAGTACACATTGCTGCTACTAAGCGTTGGTCGTGAAGGCAGTGAATGCTTGTGGATGTGGTGCCAATCAAATGGGCTGCTTTGTCCTGGATGGTGTCAAGCTTCTTTAGTGTCGTTGTGGCTGCATTCAGGCAAGTGGGGAGTATTCCATCTCACTCCTGACTTGTGCCTTGTAGATGGTGAACATGCCTTGGGAAGACAGGAGGTGAGTAACTCACGCAGTATTCCTAGCCTCTGATCGGCTCTTATATTTATGTGGCGAGTCCACTTAAAGTTCTGGTCAATGGTAACCCCAAGTGTATTAAAAAGGAGTGTGGAGTGGGGAATGTAGTGACAAATATGCTGCTGAATCCCAAGTGTTTATATTATTTCTTACTAGTGATGGTCATTGTCGGACATTTGTGTGACGCGAATGTTACTTGCCGCTTGTCAGCTCATGTCTGGAGATTGCCCAGATATTGTTGTTTTGGTCATGGACTGCTTCAATATCTGAGCATTTGCGAATGGTGCTGAACATTGTGCAGTCACCATTGAATATCCCCACTTCTGACCTTATGATGGAGAGAAGGTCATTGATGAAGCCACTGAAGATGTTTGGACCTAGGTTTCATCCGGAGGGCCACTGAAGATTTTATGTAGTATGGTGATGAAACGTCTGTAAATGAACATTCCAGTTCATGGAGCAAACCTGCATCAACATTATCCTGAAGGACGACTGCAGAGATGTTCTGGAACTGAGATGACTGACCTCCAACAACAATGACCGTTTTCCTATCTGTCAGTTATGACTCCAATAACAAGTGTTGGCCCGCGATACCCTTTTTTCTGGGGTTCCTTGATGCCACATTTGAAATAATGCAGCCTTGATGTCAAGGGCTGGAATTCAGTTCCTTTTTCTATGTTTGAACCAAGGCTATGATTAGGTCAGGAGCTAGGTGTCTCTGGCAAAACCCAAAAGGGGCGTCACTGAGCAGGTTATTGCTGAGCAGGTGCTGCTTGATAACACGATTGATGACAACTTCCATCACATTACTGATGATGGAGAGTACATTGATGAGGCGGTATTGGGCCGGGTTGACTTTGTCCTGCGTTTTATGTATAGAACATACTTGAGCAGTTTTTTTTTCCCATTGTCGGTTTGTAACTGTACTGGAACAGCTAGCCAAGGGAAGCGGGAAGTTGTGGAGTACAAGTCTTCAGGACTATCGTCGGCATGTTATCAGGGGTTATAGCCTTTGCAATATCCAGTACCTTCAAGCGTTTCTTGACATCAGTCAATCGAATTTGCTGAAGACTGCTATCTGTAATGATGGGAACCACAGGAGGACGCCGAAATGGACCATTCACTCGAAACTTCTGACTGAAGATTTCTGCGAAAGCTTCAGCCTTACCTTTTGCACTGATGTGCTGGGCTCTTCCATCATTGAGGACGGGAATATTTGTGGAGACTCCACTGAGTTGTTTAATCGTCCAACACCATCCACGGTCGGATTAGGAGGACTGCAGAGCTTAAATCGGATGCATTCGTTGTGGGATAGCTCCGTTCTGTCTGCCCCTTGCTGTTTATGTTATTTGGCACACAAGTATTTCTGTTTGGAAGCTTCAGCAGATAAACATTTTATCTTTGTATATTCCTGGTTCTGCTCCTGGCATGCCCTCCTGCACTCTCCATTGAACCAGAATTGATCCTCTGGCTTGATGGTAATGGTTGAGTTGGGGATATTTTGGGCCATGACATTAGAGATAGTGCTTGAGTACAGTTCTGGTTCTATTGATGGTCCACTGTGTCTTATGGACGCTCAGTCTTGAGTTGCTAGATCTCTTCGAAGTCTGTACCATTTAGCATGGTGATAGTGCCACATAACACAAAAGAGTTTATTTTGAATGTCACCGTGAGACTTTTACCGATACTGTCATGGACAGATATATCCGCAGTTGGTAGATTGGTAAGGATGAGGTCATATATGATTTTTTCCCCCTTGTTCTTTTCCTCACCACCTGCTGCAGACCCAATCTAGTAGCTATGTCCTTTTTGGACCCGACCATCCTGATCAGTAGTACTGCTGCCGAATCATTCTTGGTGGTCAACTTTGAAATCTCCCAGCCAGAATACACTTTGTGCTCTTGCCACAGTCAGTTCTTTCTCCAAGTGTCGTTTAACATAGAGGAGTACTGATGCATATGAGTAACTACGTTACGTGGTAATCAGTAAGAGACATCGTTGTCCATGTTTAATCAGAAGCCTTGGGACTTCATTGGCTCTGGAGTCAATTTTGGGGACTCCCAGAGCAACAACCTACCGACTGTACCTCACTGAGCTTCCCCCTCTGCTAGATCGGTCCTGCCTTTGAGACAGGACATATCCTGGGATGGTGATGGTGGTGTCTGGGTTATTTCTGTCAGGTATGATTCCATGAGTATGACTATGTCAGGCTGTTGCTTGAATAGTCTGTAAGGCAGTTGTCCCAGTTTTGGCACTACCTCTTAGATGATAGTAAGGAAGGCTTTGGAGATTCTACAGTGATGTTTCTAATGTTGACTTTTCTGGTGCAGGGTTTGATGCCAGGTGGTCCAGCCGGTTTCACTTCTTTGAAACTTTGTAACGATTGGTACAACTGAATGACTCACTGAACCATTTCAGGGGGCGATTGAGAATCAATGACATTGCTGTGCGTCTGGAGTTGCATGTCAGCCAGACCAGGTGAGGATAGAAGATTCCTTCATTGAAGGATATTAGTGATCCAGATGGATTTTCTGAAAATCGGCAATGATTTCATTCTCACAGGTAGATTCATATTTCCAGGGATATTGAATTGAATTTCCACCATCTGCAGTGGAGGGTTTCGAACTTGGGTCCAAAGAACAGGAGCTGATTTTCTGGATTGATAATTTATCAGTACAAC
>NW_025213057.1:13294-16764 GCF_004010195.1 Chiloscyllium plagiosum
TTATGTAAATTTTGGAAAGGTGCAAGTCAACTTTTTCAGTTCCAATCAAAGATTCCATTCCTTAGAAATAATAACTAGCAAATTATTATTTACAAATAACTCCCCAATTTGCGAGGATGAAACACACTGTTCTCAACCATCTTGATTCATTTTCTCCTACAAAGTTTACATCTCCATGTCCTCCCCACATGCCAATCCAGAACAAACATTAAGATGCTCAGTTTCCTCCTCAGCCTCATTGCAACTCCTGAATAAACCATTGTTTGCGCCTTTGTTAATTCTGAACACGTTTCAAGTCCCTTCTTACCACGTGTCCATTGCAAAATAATTGAACTTGAGATGTTTAACTTGTTCTCTGTACATAATCTGAAAGATGGGAAGATAGTGTATGGTGATCACGTCATTGGCTCGTAATCTAGATGCACAGAATAATAATCTGTTGATATCGACTTGCCTGATGCACATTAGAGAAGGCAGTGGGTCATACTTCCCTGGTCAGGTCTCTATTTAACTGCAAATTTACAGCAGTTTGTTTTACAGCTGAACCAACCACTCAATTCAAGATCGGTATAACATGCTGGCCTGACCAGGGCTGCACACATCCCGTGAGGGAAAAACAAAGTGAAGGCACCTCCCTTCCTTTGTCTATTTTCCATAATCCAACAGCTGATTTCCATTCAAGTAGGTGACCATTCACTGCTTTAGGTGCATTCTTTGTGATTGAGTCTCTCCCCGACAGTGATATCCATCTCGATAGGCACCTCTGGTGCTGGATTTATTGATGCTGACCTACAGATGTAAGGATGTTTTGCATTCCACATCAATGGCAATGGATTGTAAATGAATGGTTTCCTTTGTCACATGAAGGAAATGGAGCCAGCTAATTGAGGGAAAGGATTTATTGCGATCAAACCTGAGAGTGTTGTTGAGGCAGTATTTGGGGCATTGTGGACAGATTTTCTTTCCTTTATATGGAGTGATCTCCTTACCACAGAGAGGGTGAAGAGGAGTTCCACCAGATTAATCCCTGGGATAATGGCATCATAAGGATTGAGTAAAGTTTGATCTGGAGTGCTTTCAGAGAATAAGAGGTGATTGCAATGAACACTAAGTAGGATGGGCAATCACTAAATATATTCTAAACAGATAATGATAAACAGAAGGTGATAAATTCCATGTCTGCTGTTTCACTCAGGATGCATGATTCTGGGTAATTTAAGTCCCTCTGAGGACGTTACGCCCACAAACCCCAACCTCCACTCCCCACGGTGATTGAGAGAGACAGAGAGATAAACTATCACCAAATTAATACAGTGCAGTTGGTGTGTGATCCTGCACTGAATGTCATAGTATCCACCACCCTGACAGCAGCCACAATACCTTCATTCTAAAACAGTTAACTATTCCCAACAGCTTCTGACATTCATGAAGAATATGAATCCATCTTTTCAGAGAAGTCTATAAGACACAGGAGCAGAAATCTGGCAAGTTAACCTGTCGAGTCTGCCCATCATTCAATCATCGCTGATAGGTTTCTCAAATCAATTCTCCAGCCTTCTCCTCGTAATTCTTCATCCCCTGGATAATCAAGAACCTATCTAAAGCAGTTTAAAATATACTTAATGACCTGGCCCCCACTGCCTTCTGTGGCAATAAATTTTAAAGATTCGACATTCTCTGGTTAAATACACTTCTCCTTATCACCCTTTCATCTAAGTCTCTGCCCTCGAGCTCTCGTCCAATCGAAACATCTTACCAACATCAACTCTGTCCACGTAATTCAGTACTCTGTGCTTCCATTACATTCCGTCTCATCCTTCTAAACTTTACCGAGGATAGACCCAGAGCCCACAAACATTCATCATACGATAATCTTTTCATTCCTATGACCATTCTCGTGAAAATATTCTGCACAAGCTCCAGGGCCACTACATCCTTCTTGAGATATGGGGCTCAAAAGTTAGCACAATACTCCAAATGTGGTCTGACCAGAGACTTATACAACCTGTTTTATATTCAATTCCTCTCATAATAAATGCCATCAGTAATAAATGCAATTGACCACCTAACTATTGCCTCAATCTGTAAGCTTACTTTGGGAGAACCCTGCACTAGAACTCCCAAGTCCCTTTGCACTTCAGATCTGAATTTTCTCATGATTTAAAAAATAGACCATGCCTCTATTCTTCATGCCAAAATGCATGGCCACACACTTTCCAACGTTGGAATGCATCTGCCAATCTCCTTCTTCAGCCTCTCTGCCTCCTCAGTCCATCTACCGATTTAGTATCGTCTGCAAACTTTGCCAGAGTACACTCAGTTCCATCATCTAGATTGTTAACGTAACAAGTAAAAAGTTACGATTCCAACACTGAGCCTTGTAGAACACCACTTGTCACCGACTGCCATCCTGAGAAGGACTATTTTATTCCCACTGTCTGCTTTCTGCCAGACAGACAAGCTTCCATTCATGCCGCTACCTTACCTCTAACACGACGGACCCTTATCATACTCGGTCATCTCCTGTGTGACACCTTGTCAAAGGCCTTCTTGAAATCCAGGTGGATAACATCCATTGGCTGTGCTTGGTCAAGCCTGTTCATTTCCTCTTCAAATAATTCCAACAGATTTGTCAGGCATGGCCTTCCCTTGATGAAGTGATTTTGTCCCATTTTAACAAACACTTCCAACTATTCAGAAATCTCATCCTGCACAATGGATTCCAGGATCATACCTACGACCGAAGTTAAGCCATTAATTGTGGATTTTTTTTTGTATTTTTCCTCACTCCCTTCTTACAATGGGGTGTCACGTTAGTGGGTTTCCAGTGCTCTGGGATCGTTCCTTACTCTAGTGATTCCTGAAAGATCAGCACTATCCCCCCACACCTTCTTCAGCTATCTTCCTTATATCTCTGGGATGTAGTCCATCCGGTCCAGGATAATTAACCACCTGCTGGTCATTCAGTTTTTTCTAGCACGCTCTCCATGGTGGTGCATACTCAGTTCTGGCCCCTCCATATCTTGAATGTTAAGGTATTACTCGTATCTTCCTCCGTGACCAAAGTTTTCAGTTCCTCGGCCTATTCTTGTTCACCACTACTACCTCTCCAGTATCATTTTCCAGCAGTCCAATGTCTACTTTTGCCTCTCTTTTGTACTTTATATATTGAAAGAAGCTCTTACAGACTTCCTTTATATTAGTGGCTAGCTTACCCCCATATTTAATAATCTCCCTCCTTATTTTATTTTGTTTGCTCTTTGTTTTGTCTTTGTAAGCTTCCCAATCCTCTGGTTTCCCACAGCCACTCGCCACATTATATGCGTTCTCATTTGCTTCTATGCTGTCCCTGACTTCCCTAGTCAGCTATAGTTGCCTCATCCTCTCTCTATCATGCCGCTTTTTCCTCAAGATAAATCTCTGGTGCATCCTGAATTACTCCAAAAATCTCCTGTCATTGCTGTTCCACG
>NW_025213057.1:17012-18837 GCF_004010195.1 Chiloscyllium plagiosum
TTCGCAGGACTGTGCACACAACGACACTGGGCACTTTCTCACCCGCTGGGGATGCTGGGTAAAGAAACCTGCCATTGAAAGGAACTGAATAACTAAAATCCAATTTAATAGCAAAGTAGAGTAAACAGACTGAATGACATCCATTTGCTCTGACATTTTGTAGTCTTCTGTTTATCCTCGTCAATCTGCAAATAAATGGTCCATAAATCTACCTTTGTCAAACAGGTGTGGTGGAGGTGATAGATATCAGATCCTCTGGCCATTGGACTGAGTCAGTGGGCTCCACCTTCCTGGTTAATGAAGTCACACTTACGTTTTTATTATCACGTCTATCCACTTTAAGGAAAAGGCCTTGCTGGAGTTGTGCTGAATTTTGGAGACGCTAGAATATGTCACTTGCGAGTGAGATTAGGAATAGAAAGGTAGAACAGTTAAATACACGGCCAAAGAGCTGGTAGCACTTCTGATATGTTGATCATGGGGATTCCCGACTCGGTAGGATATACCCAAGGAGGACGGGGTGGACCTGAACTGTCAGAAATATCTGATATGTGGATCATTGGGATTCCCGGGTTAGTACGACATACACAAGAAGGAGGGAATGGACTTGAACTGGCAACAATCGCCGATATGTGGATCATTGGGATTCCCGGGTTGGTAGGACCTACACAAGAAGTATGGAATGGACCTGTACTGGCGGCAATCTCCTGGCAGGCAGGTTTGCTATTGTCACTCAGGGCGGTTTAAACTAGTGTGGCACGGGGGAGTGGGAACCAGAGCAGTAGGTCCACAATACAGTGACTGAGGAGGAATTGGAGACTAAAACCAGTGCATCTAAGACCAACAACAAAGACGCAGAGGGCACTGAACACAATGGGACTGGCAACCTGAAGTGTTATTAGTTTAATGTGTGGAATTGGCTTGTAGGGACCTGGAGATTGGATGAGTACATATAACTCCAATGTGAATATTACAGAGATTTCGTGAGAGAGGGACAAGAGAGCAATCAATCCAGTGGGTACAGAAATACTTGCTGAATATGCAGTGAGTGGCTGGAGACAGTCGTTTAAAGTGAAACAATTATCCAGCACTCTATCGAAATCAGACCATGTGTAATGCAATGTACAGATTGAAGTGACAAAGGAAAAAACTGGAATTGTCTGTCTATAATATTTTCTGCTTTACTGATAGTCTTTTGTAATCTCCTGTCACCGGAAAATAGAGCAGAAAATATCAAACCAAATATCAGGTCAGTGTTTGGCTGAAGTGTGTTTATTTCAATGCAAGTATTATTATGGGTAAACAGATGAATTTGGAGCCTGAATGGGACTACGATGGAACTACGATGTTGCAAACATTATAGGGACTTGGCTGAGAAAGAGACAGGACTGGCTGCTCAACTTTCCAGGGTTTTGTTGTTTTAGATGAGATAGAGAGGTAGCTAAAAGAGGCGGAGGAGTTGCATTACTAATCAGGGAGGTTGTTACATCTGCACTTAGGACGTATTTGAGGGCTCATCTACTGAGGCAACATGAAGAGAGCTCAAGATATGATGGATGCATGTGTTAGGATTGTACTGTAGTCCCTCCAACAGCCACCGAGAGATTGAGGAACAAATATGTCGGCCGATTATGGAAACGGGTAGTAAAAACAGAGTTGCCATAGTGAGTGACTTTAACATCCCCAATATTGACTGGGAACCCCTTAGAGCAAGAGGCTTAGATGGGATAGAATTTCTTAAATGCATCCAAGAAAATTACTTGGATCGTTATGGGGCTTGTCCAACCACAGGAGAGGCCATACTGGACCTCGTATTAGAAAATGA
>NW_025213057.1:20453-30174 GCF_004010195.1 Chiloscyllium plagiosum
TTCCATCTCATTGAGTCTGTCCCCGAGAGTGATGTCAATTTCGATAGCACCACTGGTTCTGGTATTATTGGCACTGACATACAGATGTAAGGAAGTTGTAAATTTCGCATCAGTGGCAATATATAGAGAATGATGCTTTGTACGCCTTTAGAAAGAAATGGAGACGGCGAAGTGAGGGTAAGTAATTAATGTAATCATCCCTGAGAGTTTTGTTGAGGCAGTATTTGGGGCATTGTCCACAGATTTTCTCTCCTTTATAAGGAATGATCTCCTTACCACAGAGAGGTTCAAAGGAGTTCCACCAAACTAATCCCTGGGATGATGGTACCATGAGGAGTGAGTGAAGATTAATCTGTCGCACTGTGAGAGAATAAGATGGGATTGCATTGGAACTTCAGGGGGATGGACAATCTCACATGATGTTCTAAACAGACACTGATACGTGATAAATCCCACGGCTTCTTGTTTTTTTACTAACTTTACGAAATTCTAGATACTTTTAGTACCTCTGAGAACATTCCCCCCAACTACCCCCTACTCCCCATATCAATGAGAGAGCAGGAAATCCAGAATTTTAATAAAAACTCCACACATTAATGCAGTGCATTTCATGTGTGATCCTGCACTGAACGTCATGTTATTCACAATCCCAACATCAGCCATAATACCTTCATTCTAAAAGAGTTAACTATTCCCACCAGCTTCAGATCCACACGGAGAACATGGGTCTGCCTTTTCGGAGATGGAAGATGTCTCCTTGAGACTTGACAGAAAATATCTTGCTTCCCTCCTCACTGCCAGCAAACCACGTTAAAGCAGCAATTGTTCCACAGGCAATGGAACCACCTTGAACATCATGATCTGCTCCTGTGATTTGTCATGTTGGAGCATCAGTGACACCTTCCTGTTCCTATATAAGCCTTTGCGAGGCTGAATTGCCTCTTCCTGGTCCCGTGGAATAGTTTCTGGAGACTGTTTCTGGAGTTCGATGTACTGACCAGACCCTTCCTCTTCCTATGTATCAGGCAGGAGTATCGAATGTATTGCCACTCTTCCAGTTCAGTAGATTTGATGGGCTGAATGCTAGCTCATATTCGTGTGTAACCAGCTTGAGATGATGAATGAGCTCCTCTTTTAACTATGGAAATGTGCAATGTCTGGCCTCGCTATTACATAAATTTTACCGACACTTTAACAGCACAAACTGGAATGCTATCCGGTTCTTGCTGCACATGGACATAGACTGCTTCAGGAGCTGAGGGGGGAAAATGTTCTGAACATTGTGTGATCTTCAGTGATCATCCCCATTTCTGATGTAATGATGGGGAAGGACATTTATGACGCAGCTGAAGATGATTTTGTCGAGGAAGCTACCCTGAGGATCTCCTGTAGGGATGTCCCGGGACTGAAAGGATTGATGTCCACCAACCATGAGCATCTTGCTCTGTGCGTTGGCTGACCTCCAGTGGAGAGATTGTGGCTGATTCCTATTAAATTTAATTTAGTCAACGTTTTTTGATACCATCCTGAGTCAATTCCTGCCTTGATATCAGGGTCTGTCACTCTTACATGAGCTGCTGTGTTCACCTCTTTTGAACATACAAATAGGTTACAGTGTATGGTTGGGGAGTGTAACTTTCTCACAGAGGATAGTGAATGTCAGAAATTATCTGGTCAAGAAAGTATTTACAGAGGAGGTAGGTGGGTTTTTGACCTGCCATAGAATTGAGGGATGTGAAGAATTGGGAAATAAAGCCGAGTTGATAACAACAGTGGATCATCCATAATATTATACAATGGCAGGACAGGCCTGACCATCCGAATTACCATCCGATCTTGTTCCTTATGCTCTCATATTCTGCAATTAGGAAGTTAATGGTTGTAATTTTCCTGAACATTCCGTTATTGGATGTTGCAGTTAGAGAGAACAAAGCATTTTATGAGTCATCTCAGGGTGAGGTATGAGGACTGTATTCACAGTGAATCTGGGTCTGCACCATGACCAACAAATGAAGCACAAGTTGCAGAGAGGAGACACTCTATTAATAGACCAGAGGCATCTTTTGAGACCAGCCTGGGTTTTGAATTAACATTTTTCAACCCACGCCAAACTTTGTGTGACAATTGTGAGGGACAGAAGGAGATCCTGTATTACTGTGGACCAGGTATTTCGAGCAATTGGCCTCTGTCTACTCCTGTGCAGGAGCTGTGAGGGTCTGAATGGAATATAGCAGCATCGGACTGAGGAGTAGGAGTGGGCCATTAGACACTTTGTGTTTGCTCTGTCACGCACTAAGATCGTAGCTGATCTGATTGTGGTCTCAGCAGTACTCATGGGCGGCACGGTGGCACAGTGGTTAGCACTGCTGTGAGGCCCGGGTTCAATTCCCGACTCAGGCGACTGACCGTGTGGAGTTTGCACGTTCTCCCCGTGTCTGCGTGGGTTTCCTCCGGGTGCTCCGGTTTCCTCCCACAGTCCAAAGATGTGCAGGTCAGGTGAATTGGCCATGCTAAATTGCCCGCAGTGTTAGGTAAGGTGTGTGTTAGGTAAGACAACTGTGCACAACCTCGAGATCCCTTTTTGCCCTAAACTGATTTATGTCTCCTGTTCTCTCTGTCACCAAACCTGTCCACTCCCAGCTCCTAATATCCCCAATCTTCATTGTTGCTGAACAAACCATTGGCTGCACGTTGGTAAAATTCAGACTTAATGTTGCAAACTCTCTTCTGACCACTTTTCCAATTACAAATATTTCAATCATAAAATTGTTCTTGTCTCGGAAGTTACTTCATGATTAGGACAATGTATGAATGTAGGAATGTCGCTGGATGTAATTCAGAAGCTAAGCTTATTAAACAAAAGATATTGTTTCAAGTGATTTGTTTCAGCTGATGACAGAACTTGAATAAAAATGATAAGAATTCGAATAAAAGTGAATTTCACGAAAAACAAACATAAAAGCAACATTTTGTCTGAAAACCTTCATCTTCCACTGATCACCTTCGGTAAAGAAACCTAATGTTATTACCCGGTCTGGGTTAATTGTGACTTGAGACCCATGAAAATGTGCTTAACTTTATATTGGCTTGTGGAATGGCCTCATAATCAGAGCAATTAGTGATGGTAACCAAATGCTGCCCTTCCCACGAATGCCAACATCCCATGAATTAACAAAATTGAAGGCGAACTCAAATAAAGGAAGTAGCTGAAAATCTGAAATTATAGAAAGAAATGCAAAGAAACGAGCAGAAAGTGCTGGGAAACTTTTCTGAAGTGAAAGCAGCTGGAAAGGAGTGTGATTAATACCGTTGACAGGGAAATCATCCATAATATTATACAATGGCACGACAGGCCTGACCATCCGAATTACCATCCGTTCCTGTTCCTTATGCTCTCATATTCTGTAATTAGGAAGTTAATGGTTGTAATTTTCCTGAACATTCCGTTATTGGATGTTGCAGTTAGAGAGAGCAAAGCATTTCATGAGTCATCTCAGGGTGAGGTATGGGGACTGTATTCACAATGAATCTGGGTCTGCACCATGACCAACAAAAGAAGCACAGGTTGCAGAGAGGAGACACTCCATTAATAGAGCAGAGGCGTCTTTTGAGATCAGCCTGGGTTTTGAATTAACATTTTTCAACCCACGCCAAACTTTGTGTGACAATTGTGAGGGACAGAAGGAGATCCTGTATTACTGTGGACCAGGTATTTCGAGCAATTGGCCTCTGTCTACTCCTGTGCAGGAGCTGTGAGGGTCTGAATGGAATATAGCAGCAAGTGAGGACTGAGGAGTAGGAGTGGGCCATTAGACACTTTGTGTTTGCTCTGCCACGCACTAAGATCGTAGCTGATCTGATTGTGGTCTCAGCAGTACTTCTTCTGCAGGTGCACTATTTTCCTACATTCACTTGTCTATCAAATATTTAACATACACAACTTTGAATAAATGTAAATATCCAGGCACCACAAACTTCTGGGGAAGGGAACTCCCACTTGAACAGCCCTTTTAGAATTTGTCATTCGTGCTCCAATCAGTGTTTACTTTTGCAGTCACACAGCTCCATTGTTTACAACAAATTTCAAAGTTTAGTGATATGGCTAATGATATAAATGTCAGCCTGGCTTATCTTCTAGAATAATGTGAAACACACACACACACACACACCAAAACAGAAAAATGAAAGCTTTCCAGAGTTTCATAATAGTTGAACTCATAACAAATGGATAGATGATAGACTGTCCCAAATGTTATTCGGTCCTCTGCAGTCATTAGAGTAGATTCCCTACAGTATGGAAACAGGCCCTTCAGCCCAACAATCCACACCGACCCTCCCAAGATTAACCCACCCAGTCCCATTTCCCTCTGGCTAATGCACCTAACACTATGGGCAATTTAACATGGCTAATTCACCTGACCTGCGCATTTTTGAACTGTGGGTAGACACCGGAGCACCTGGAGGAAACCCACACAGACGGGGAGAATATGCAAACTCCACACAGACAGTCGCCTGAGGCTGGAATCAAACCTAGGACCCTGGTGCTGGGAGGTAGCAGCGCTAACCACTGAGCCGCTGTGCCACCCATTCTGCTCACACAAGCTACTTGTGATGTGATTTCTCTCCAGAACAGTTGGATTTCGCTGAATTCCCTTTGCTTCAGGCGGTAGAGAGATTCCAATGAATCTCTCATCAGGGATAATCCACGACTCATCAGGTAGAGGTTAGTTAGAGATTTACTGTTGTCAGGTGGAACAAAAGAAGACAGGGATTAATCGGCCGCTGCTTCTCAGGCAAGGAACATTGTTCTCCCTCTCCGTGTTGAAACATGCAATCATGTCAACTGAACACCAAACTGGACCGTGTGTGCTCATCGTGAACATTCTCTGGAATGGATCATAATGGACGATATGCAAGTGCTTCATTGCTGTTGTTATACACAGTGCCTTTCAATAACAAAAGAGAAAATTCCTGCTTTATAATTTGATGATATTTTGGTATGCATACACTTAATTTTTAAAAATCGTTTGATGTTTTCATAATATCTGTGCTAAAATCAATACATTTTATTCTTAAAATTTATTCCGTAGTTTTTGTCTCCCTGAGAAGAGAAAATGTGCATCCAGCTGATTTTTCTCAACATCGTGCATGCTTCTAAAGGATTTCTCATCTAAGACCGAAACTGATAATGTTTCAAAACAAAAGGCCTTCATTCCAGGAAAGTGTGCACAAAACATTGTTGATAAGCTTCTAAAACATTTTTTAGGTTAAGTGATCAAAATCGCACATAATGTTCCAGATGTGGTCTTAGCAACGCCCTGTACAGATGTAGACTCGAAAAATGTGATGCTGGAAAACCACAAAAGGTCAGGCACACCCAACGAACAGGAGACTCGATGTTTCCGGCATATTCTTGATGAAGGGCTTATACCCGTGACGCAAATTTTCTTGCTCCTCGGACGCTGCCTGATTGGCTGTGCTTTTCCAGCCTCACACTGTTCGACTCTGATCTCCAGCATCTGCACTCCTCACTTTTACCGGTACAGATGCAGTAAAACATTCCTGATTAAACCTGGTATCCTTTGCCAGAAACACAATCATTCCACTTAGCTTCCAAATCACTTATAGTAAGTGCAGACTAACTGCATATGATTCGTGTATCAGGATCATGAATACCATCTGTATCACAGAGTTCTGAAATCTCTCTCCACTTAAATTGTTTACCATTGTTTTATCCTTCCATCCAAAATAGACAACTCACATTATGCTATATCTGATGAAGGTTTGCTCACTAACCTCCCTTTGCCTATGTCACATTGATCACACACGACCTCCATTTGATGACATACTGGATTACCAGCTTGGTGTTTAAGCTATTTGGCTTTAATATATTCAGTCCCTTCCTCCAGATCTTTGGTCCAGATACTGATCGTTGATGATCCCATAGTGATCTCTGAGGCATTCCATCAGTTACAGCTTTGTAATGTGAAAATAAGCATTTATCGCTACTCTCTATTTCCTGTTAGCAACAGCTTCCTGTGTAACAGCTCAGATGTTTACATGGCGTCCTGTGCAGTAAAATATACTCAGTGAGCGAAAATGATTAGTTCTATTTTCCTCTGTAACCCGTTAAATAGGCAGAATGGTCTCCTCCAGTCTCATGGTAACGATAATGACTGGCTGAATGAGGTGGCCCGATATCTTCGACGGTGAATTGAGGGAACAACACCTGGGCTGGGGCAGCAGTGTATCTTTTCTTTAGATTAGATTACATTACAGTGTGGAAACAGGCCCTCCCGCCCAACAAGTCCATACCGACCCTCTAAGCCTGTCAATTGTACCACTGACCCTTTTCAATCAAATATATATTAAACTCATTCTCTGCTCCTGATTAGATTACATTACAGTGTGGAAACAGGCCCTCCCGCCCAACAAGTCCATACCGACCCGCCGAAGCGCAACCCACCCATACCCCTACCACTACCCCTACCCCTACATTTACCCCTTTCCTAACACTACAGGCAATTTAGCATGGCCAATTCTCCTGACTGCACATCTTTGGACTGTGGGAGGAAACCGGAGCACCCGGAGGAAACCCACGCAGACACGGGGAGAATGTACAAACCCCACAGTCAGTAGCCTGAGGCGGGAATTGAACCCGGGTCTCTGGCGCTGTGAGGCAGCAGTGCTAACCACTGTGCCACCGTGCCGCCCACCGTGTAATAGCATCGAGGGGTGTATTGAGGGAACAACAATTGGGTAGGGGCAGCAGTATGTCTCTGCAACAACATCGAGCGTGGATTACGAGAACAACATATGGCGTAGGGACAGCAGCATGTCTCTGTAACAGTCTCAAGGGTGGATTGAGGGAACAACACATGGGGTAGGGGCAGCAGTTGTCCATTCGGCGCCACCAGTCAGAGTGCTCATGACTGATCCCTTTGTGATTGACCATCCGTCTCCTGTGTGCTCCCAATAAATATTGACTCTCCTGTCCAGCAAAGATCAGCCGAGCTCAGCCTTGAATATCTTCAAAAACCGAGTCTTCACTGCTCCCTGAGGATGAGGACCCTACAACACTAATGTGAAAGGGGCGACCTTAGTTTAGTGTGGGACCTGTTATTTTAAACTGTGTTAACTAACATGAAATCGCCACCTCTTTTGAGACACAAGGACAGAATAATTAGGCATAGACATAAACCATTCAGCCCTCTAAGCCTGTCAATTGTACCACTGACCCTTTTCAATCAAATATATATTAAACTCATTCTCTGCTCCTGTCCCAGGAAGAGAATAACTGATAGTATGACACCGCACAAAAACGCAGAATTCGGACATTCGGCCCATCGACTCTGAATGCCATTTAATACTGGCTTAGAGGTTTCTCAACATCATTCTCCTGACTACTCTCTGTAACTCTTGACATGCTTATTCAACAAAAACCTGTCTTGTAAGCACTAGAGTCTGTGTCTCTGTGTGTCCATATGTGCACTTGCGTGTGTTTGTTCATGTGTCTGTGTGTTTGTGTATTTATGTGCTGACATCGGTTCACCTGTGTATTAGCTTGTGCGTTTTACATGTGCTTGTGTCTATTTGTGTGCGACTGTCTATGTCTCCGTATGCCACTACTTGTGTGCGGTTCTGTCTCTGTGTATGTACTGTTAGTGTCAGTATATTAGCGTGTTTACATATGTCTGAATATTTTTGTGTCTGTATCGGGTTTTGTGATTTACACATGAAAGAAGTGAAACTATCACTGTATTTTAACAGATGAAAGGCTTAAGAGACAATCAATTCTTCAATGTATAATTTCAGTTACATCACACTGCAAATTCTTGCTATAAATTCTGTGTTACAATCGAGCCTCCACAATCACCTGATGAAGGAGCGTCGCTCCGAAAGCTAGTATGCTTCCAATTAAACCTGTTGGACTATAACCTGGTGTTGTGTGATTTTTAACTTTCTAAATGTACATCTTATCCCTCAGAACCTTCTCAAGTAACTTACCTACTGATCTGTAGTTCCAAGGCTTTTTATGTTCAGTTCTTCTTGAATAAGGGCACAATATTTTCTATCCTCCAATCTTCCGGGACATTACTTTAATGATGATCAGCATTATAATCCAGGGTCCCCGCAAATTCTTCTGGAGCCCCTTGAGGTGTTCTTGGATATATCGGGTAAGGACGTGAGATTTAGCAACTTTCAAACATTCTAGTACATCCAAAATCTCCTCTACTATGATATGGATTGTCCCTAAAATATCACTACTAACTTCCTTAAATTTTCAAGTCATCATATATTTCTCCATGGTAAATATAGCGTAGAAATATTCGTTAAGGGCTTCAATAATCTCTGATAGTTCCACACATACTTGTCCACATTGGTCTTCGAGGCGTCCTATTTTCTCCCCAGTTAGTGTTTTTTTTCTATTAATATATTTAAAGTACCTTTTTGGATTCATCCTAATTTTCTCAGCCAAGGCTATTTCTTGCCCCCTTTTCACCCTACTGCTTTCCTTCTTCCATAGACTCCTGTATCTCTTATATATCTCCAGGGATTTCCTTGATCCCAGTTGCCTGTACCTGAGTCACGCCCCAAGTTCGAACATGAACCTGAGGACCAATTTTGTCCTTCTCCATAACTATTTGAAAATTAATAGAACTATGTTTACTGGTTCCTAAGTGCTCCCCCACTATTAACTCAGTCACCTGTCATGCCCTATTTACTAAGAAAATTTCGAATTTTGCCCCTTCCCGAGTAGGACACTCTATATACTGCTTGAGGAAACTTTCCTGATGTATTTAACAGATTCTACCTCATCAAATCACTTAACACTCTGGCTGTTCCAGTCTGTATTAGATAATAAACCTATTATGATACCTATTGCTCCTGCAGGTCTCCCCTCTCTCCCTGCATATTTGTTACTCTCATTCCAGTTGACTATTTGGGGGCCTATATTACAACCCCAATCACCTCACCATTCCCTTCCTATTTCTAAACTCCACCCACAAAGCCTCACTGGGTGATCCATCAGTTATTTTATCTCTGATTAATGCTGTGGTTCTCCCCTTAATCAGAAATGCAACTCTCCCTCCCCTCCTTTCACCATCTCTGTCTCGCCTAAAGCACCTGTTCCCTAGCACATTAAGCTGTCAGTCCTATCCATCACTTAGCCATATTTCTGTAATGGCTATAATATCCCAGACCCACCTACCTATCCACGCCTTGAGTTCATCGGCCTTACCTGTCAGCACGCTTGCATTGAAACAGATGCAATTTAATCCAAAAGGCATTAGTTTCTCTCTGTCGTTTTCCAGCCTAACCTTATTATTTCTGATTACTGTATCCCCTTCCACTTTCCTCCCTGCTCTTGAGGATACCACCACCTGCCAATCTAGTTTAAACCCTCCCTTGTAACCCTAGCAAAACTGGCCGGCAAGATATTGGTGTCCCCTCCAGTGCATGACTCGGACGGTAATCTCCCTCTCAGGAGATTACCACTGTCAAGGATTTTTTTAAAAAATGTTTCTTCTCGCTCTCTGTAATCACGCTGCAGGACCTCGTCCCTATTTCTACGGGTATCATTTGTGCATACGTGCATAATGATTTCCGGCTGCTCCCCCACCCCCTTGAGAATGTTCTGCAGCCACTTGGAGACATACTGAACCCTAGCACCCGGGAAGTAACGCACCGTCCTGGATTCCCGTTTGTGACCACAGAA
>NW_025213058.1:0-14866 GCF_004010195.1 Chiloscyllium plagiosum
CTGAAAAAACACTGCAAGCCAGGCAGCATCATGCGCTGGGAAAGTCAACATTTCAGGTATAAATGTCCTTCAGAACTGGGTTGGTGGATAGGAGGAGCTGCAGATAAAGAGGGAAGGGTGTGGTTGGGGTGGGGAGATCAGGGGGATGGTGAGTTATGGATATGTGGACACAAGTGGTGGGTGCATCCTGGTTGGGCGATGGGAGTGATGAATCCGTTTGGGAGCTGAAAGGTAGGGTCGTTAGGTGGAATGGAAGACATCCCAGTCACTTCATATTTCAATTCTCTTTCCCAATCCCTTTCCGACATAGCCATCTTTGGCCTCCTCCATTGCCACAATGAACCAAACCATAATGTGGAGGAACAAGATCTCATATGTCACTTGTGCAGCCAACATTAAATTCTCCAATTTCAAGTAACGTCCCTTCAAATCCCCTGACACCCTTCCCAGGCTCTCCCCTCCCTTCCATTCCTCTGAGCACGCTTTTGTCCAGCTACCAACTGGAGTCAGCCCTCCCATCAACAACTTGCTGATACCCTTCTCTGTGTTCACTTATCCCCCACCTCGCCACTCTGCCTCCTCCTCTCTCACCCGCCACTTTATCTAAAGACCCCCTTACTCCCACCCACAGTCCTGAAAAAGGGT
This sequence comes from Chiloscyllium plagiosum, assembly GCF_004010195.1. Taxonomy (NCBI): domain Eukaryota; kingdom Metazoa; phylum Chordata; class Chondrichthyes; order Orectolobiformes; family Hemiscylliidae; genus Chiloscyllium; species Chiloscyllium plagiosum. The sequence continues at coordinate 646 of NW_025213058.1, forward strand.
TATATCCAAGGCGTTCACTTCTCAACGTCTTCATGCTGCCTTGCTTATTTTGTTCTTCCAGCTTCCTGCGTGGGTATTTTGGATTCCAAAACATACTGTTTTTTTTTTAATTGTCTCCTTGTGTAATAGACAGGAGTGAGTGAACGCAATGCACCTCTTGTTATCCAACAGATCAGATGGGCTGAATGGCTTTCTTATATTACTGTGAAACCAGCTAGAGTTGCTGAAGGAGTTACTCTTTCTTGTAATCGTGGAAATGCATAGTGTCCAGCAGTGCTTTTGATTCATGTTACCTTTGCATTAACAGCACAAGCTTGAATGTTGTAGAGATTTGATACTTTAGTACTTTAGGAGGTGACTCATTGTTCTGAACATTGTATAATCTTCACAGAATATCCCCACCCCTGATCGTATGACAGAGGGAAAGACATTGATGAAGCACCTGAAGATGTTTGTGCCAAAGAAGCTCCCCTGAGGATTGCCCACAGGGATATCCAGGGACTGGAAGGATTGATGTCCACCAGCCCCATTGTGTTCTGAATGATTCAACCAGTGGGGAGTTTACAACTGATTCCCATCAAGTTCAATTTTGTTCAGTCTCCTTGATATCTCGCTCAATCAGATACTGCCATGATATCAGGGCCAGTCACTTTACGCTGTGTTCATATCTTCTATCCATGTCAATAGGCCAAGGTATATGCGTGGGGAGTGTTTCCTTCTATCAGGGAATAGTGATGGTTGGGACCAGACAGTTAGGGGAGGCTACATCACTGAAATGTTTGGGAGGTGTGAGTGGGTGTCAGTGGACTTTGACCCGTCAGAGAGTCGAGGGCTACAAAGAATTGGGCAGAAAAGAGAAATTGCGGTCGAATGCAGATCAGCCCTGTCTTACTGAATGGAAGGGCAGGTCTGAGGGGCGATGTAGCCTGGTTTTATTCCAGAATACCTCATAGTCCAGTCACTTTGTGGCCTCTTCCATTTCCTGTGCTACTGACTTCAAGTTACTGAATAGACTGATACTGCTGCTGTGAAACTGGATACTGGTGCTGCATGATCTGGTTACAGTTTTATCGGCCCGAGGGGCTTATTGGCCTCCTCCAGTAATTGTATATCAGGCTCCAGGGGCTGAAAAGCCTCATTCTGTTCTGATGTAACTGAAATCCATATTGACTAAATCGACTGCCCTTGGAGAAAGTGTGCTCTGCAGATGCTGGAGATCAGTGTCGAAGATTGTGGCAGTGGAAACACATGGCAGGTCAGGCAGCATCAGAGGAACAGGAGAATCCATGTTTTGGACGTTCCTGATGAAGGGCTTATGTCCGAATCATAGATTCTCCTGCCCTTCAGAGTAGAAATATTCGTTGAGGACTTCACCCATCTCTTGTAGTTCCACACATACTTGTCCACATTGGTCTTCCAAGGGCCCTATTTTCTCTCCAGTTATTGCTTTTCCTTTTAATATAATTTAAGTACCTTTTTGGATTCATCCTAATCTTCTCAGCCAAGTCTCTTTCTTGCCCTCTTTGCACCCTACTGATTTCTTTCCTCAGTAAACTCCTGTATCTCTTATATATCTCCAGGGATTCCCTTGATCCCAGCGGCCTGGACCTGAGCCACGTCCCATGTTCTAACATGAACCTGTGGACCAGTTTTGTCCCTCGCCATAACTATTTGAAAACTAATAGAAATATGGTTACTGGTCCCACAGTGCTCCCCCCACAGTTAACTCAGACACCTGTCCAGCCCAATTTCCAAACAAAATTCGAGTTTTGTCCCTTCCCGAGTAGGACACTCTATATAGTGCTTGAGGAAACTTTCCTGACGCATTTAACAGATTCTATCTCATCAAATCCCTTAATGCTCTGGCCGTTCTAGTCTGTATTAGAAAAATGAAAATCCCGTATTATGATAACCCTGTTGCTCCTGCAGGTCTCCCCTCTCTCCTTGCATATTTGTTACTCTCATTCCTTTTGACTCTTTGGGGGTCGAGATTACAACCCCAATCACCTCAGCATTCCATTCCTATTTCTTAACTCTACCTACAAAGCCTCACTGGGTGAGCCATTAGGTATTTTATCTCCGATTACTGCTGTGGTACCCCCCTTAATCAAAAATGCAACTCCCCCTCCCTTCCTTCCACCATCTCTGTTTCACCTAAAGCATCTATACCCTGGCACATTAAGCTGTCAGTCCTATCCATCACTTAGCCATATTTCTGTAATGGCTATAATATCCCAGTCCCACCTACGTATCCACGCCCTGAGTTCATCGGTCTTACCTGTCAGCCCTCTTGTATTGAAACAGATGCAATTTAATCAAAAATACATTACTCTCTCTTTGTCATTTTCCAGCCTAACGTTACTATTTCTATTTACTGTCTCCTTCCACTTGCCCCCCTGCTCTTGAGGATATGACCTGCATGTCTCGGACGGTAATCTCTCTCTCAGGAGATTACCACTGTCAAGGTATTTTTAAAATGTTTCTCCTAGCTCTCGGTAATCACGCTGCAGGACCTCGTCCCTATTTCTACGTGTATCATTTGTGCTAACGTGTATAATGATTTCTGGCTGCTCGCCATCCCCCTTGAGAATGTTCTGCAGCCACTTGGAGACACCCTGATCTCCAGCACCTAGGAGGTAGCCTACCATCCTGGATTCCCGTTTGTGGCCACAGAATCTCCGATCTGTCCCAATAACAATCGCCCCTCCTATCTTTACCGTCCTGTTTACCTTTACCCTTTCCCGCTGTGCCCCAGATCCAGTGGTAGTACCACCAACCTGGCTACTGCTGCTTTCCTCTGAACGGGCATCGCCCTCAACAATCCAAACTGATCTACTTGTTATCGAGAAGAATGGCCACAGAGGATTCCTGCACTCCCTGCCTACTCCCTTTGCCATTCCTGGTGGTTCCACAGCTACCCTCTGCCTGGAACATGACAGGAAGCAAGGAACACCTGTTGGATGAAACTGTGTTTATTTAAATACAATAGGACTGAAATGTAAGGCTAATGAACTCAGGACGATGAATGTTGGACTGGAATATTACAGTCATTAAAGAAACATATCTAGGTGCGTGTCTATGAATTTGTCAGTATCTCGGATGACCCTGAGTGCATCCTAGATTAGATTACCGACAGTGTGTAAACAGTCCCTTCGGCCCAACAAGTCTGCACCAACCCACCGAACAGCAGCCCACCTAGACCCACCCCCGTACATGCAACACTAAGGTTCATTTTGCATGACCAATTCACCTAACCTGCACATCTTTGAACTGTGGAAGGAAACCATATCACACAGAGGAAACACATGCAGACACGGGGAGAATGTGCAAACTCCACACACACAGTTTTCCAATGCAGGATTTGAGCCCTGGTCGCTGGTGCTCTGAGGCAGCAGTGCTAACCACTGAGCCACCGTGCCTCTCAGCACCTCTCCCTATCACGGTCTCCCAGGAGCTGAAGCTGGGTGCAGTGTCCACACGTGTAGCCATCAGGGACGGTGGAAATCTCCCTGAGCTCCCACATCCCACAAGAGGAGCGTGTGACTGCCCTAAATGCCATCTCGACTGCTGTAACAATAAAGTTAAAAGGACTTTATTTGTGTTTACCTGCATATTTTGCTGAGCTGGAGCTGTCCGGAGCCTCTCGTGTCAAAGCCCTACTGCTTAAACTGGTACAACAGCATGTCTCTCTACCCTTCCACATTTAGTTTTGGTCAGGGAAGGAAGGAGACACGACAGTGATGTAGTGTTTAGGCCTTCAGCACTCCTTGGCACCTGGCCCCTAACGATCTGCTCCCCAGTGCAGGTCTCTGCTTGGACTTGGAGGGTGTCTTGTTGAGGTCTTCCTTCTGGTAGTGGTGACTGTGTCGATGCAAGTCCTCACCCTGACAGCAATCCGCGTTGTCGCAGTCCTCTCATACTTTCTGTCTATCACTATCGCGTTTATGAATTCCTTGAATCCCTCGATTGCATTCCAAACTGTGTATCACTCCATAGTGAGAGAGATGATGTTCTTGTGAATACAGGGCTATTGGAAAAGAATACCATTAGACATAGGGGCAACAATGTGTCTATCCGCTCATTGAGTCTGCTTTTTCTTTGATTAGATTGTATTAATTTTGTTAATCCCCCATTCCACTTTCCTGTGATTTCCCTGTAACACTTGTATAAAAATCTGTCTCAGTCTTGAAGATATTTAATGATCCAGGTCAACAGCCCTCCGAATTTTCTACAATTGCTTCCCTCTCACTGATGTGAGACTTGGTGGTCTTTAATCTGGGGATTTGCCCACTCAATCTTGCATAAACTTCCAATTCTTCCTCAGTTCCTGTATCAATTTGCTCAAAGGTCAAACGGTCACTCTCTCTGAATCCAGAAACTGCTTCTCCAAACTGAAGATCGATTCGTAGGATGTGTTTAACATATTCTCTGGCTCTGTGAACAGGCTGCCCCCTTAGTGCCTAACACTCCCATCCTTTCCTGCGTTATCGTCTTCCCCTTAATAAACAAAAAAAAATGACATCGGTTTCTTGCTAATCTTACCTGCTAATGTTTTATCACCCATCCTTCTGCTCTTCCACTGACTTTTTAAGTTTAGCCCTCCACTTTCTATATTCTTTTCGGACCTTCATTGACCTGCTCACTTGGTACCTGTTTTAAGCTTCTCTTTCCTTTTACATCCTGTTCGGAATTTGTGTCGATATCTGGGGTTTTCTGGGGTTGTGTTACTAAATTTTATCTTCGGTGTAACATGCTGGGTCGACACTGTTATCAATTCCATTTTAATCAAATGATTCCCCTAACCCACACCCCACCTTGTTCTGCTACAGTTTCACCCAGATGCAACTGTTCTTTGGCCAGATCCTGTCATTTTTTTCTTATAAAATCTGTCTACCCAATCCAAAAAGCTTTTATGTTTCCAGTATTTTTGGGGTCTTTTCCTTAGCAAAGTCAAAATGTGTGATATCACAGTCACTGGTCCTATAATGCTCTCGCACTTCTGCCTGGAACAGTTGACTGGCTTGGTTCCCCACAGTGAGGCCCAGCACTGCACTGCCCATTGCTGTATCTGCTACATGTTGATATAAGAAGCTCTCTAGAATAAATTTCAAAGCACCTTCCCACTCTTAAGAAGTTATCACTGCCCGAATGAATGTTTGGAATTGAAATGGGTGAATATAATGAACCTATTATTGTTTTACACACCTCAATAACTTGGTTGTTTGCCTGCTCCCGTACTTTCCATTATCTGGGTGTCTACAATATATCCCTAGCAGTGTTTCTGTCATGGTTTTGAGACTGAGCTCTAACCACCAAGCCTCATTAGAAGATCATTTCAAGATATTGTCCCTTCTTACACCAGTAACTGAGTCCATAATTAATAAGACACCACTACCTCCTCTTTTACCCTCTATCATGTCCTCACAAAAGTTTTGGTACCACAGAATATTGAGTTGTTAGCCATGACCTCCCTGAAACACATCTCTGTAATGGCAAAAATGGCAAACTTCCACATGTCACCTCGTTTCCTTGTCATATTTGTCTGTCTGATAAGATTAGCAGCATTAAGGTAAAGCACATCCGACCTGGAATATATCACCTGGAATACTGCGTACCTCGGAGTTCTTCAGTCATTCAGTGCTCGTTATCAAGCTGTCCAAATCATGAACTAAAACTGTAATGCTGGGACTGAATGAAAATTTGTTGAATTGTAATTTCGTTTTTAGTGAAAGTGTTAATCAAATGCAACTTTCCAGAACTGAACAGTCAGCTCTAAATACAACGGGTTTCTGCTGATTAATTGCCTGCTCAGTGTGCAGAGAGGACAGCCCTCAGTAATGGAGAATGTGAGGACTGCAGATCGTGGTGATCAGAATCGAAAAGTTTGGCGCTGGCAAAGCACAGCCATTCAGGCAGCATCAGAAGAACAGCAGAGTCAAAGTTTTGGCATCTGCCCTTCATGAGAAAGGTATTCTTGCCTTCCCAAGATTTCCATTTCATAATACACAAGATATTGAGAACCATACTTGCTCAGGAAGGCTGCACGGTACAGAGCCCTGCAATTGAAAGCAGTTGGTTGTACAGGGAGTAAACAAATTGAGGTGAAATACAGACTGATGGAAGTACAAACATAAGGATAGGTAAATCCCTCAGCTAGACGGGAAACACCCTAGGTTACTACAGAAAGAGAGGAAAGAGATTTCTGTGTTTTTGGCGATGGTCTTTGAGTCTTCACTCGCCATTTGAGTAGCGTCGGTTGAATGGAGGGTGGCAAATGTTACTCCCTTGTTCAGGCAAGTGAACAGGGATTGTCCTGAGAATGACAGACCAGTCAGTCTTGCAGCAGTATTGGGCAAAGTATTGGAAAGGATACTGAAAAATCATAGTTTGATTAGAAATAGTCAGCATGGCTTTGTGAGGGGCAGGTCATACCTCACAACTCTTATTGGATTATTTGAGGGTGGGATTAAACACACTGAAGAAGGTATTGCAGTGACTGCGGAGTGCATGGACTGTAACAAGGTGTTTGATAAGCTTCCCCGTGGTAGTTTCGTTCAGAAAGTAAGGTAGCATGGCATACAGGGAGATCTATATGTCTGGATACAGAATTGGCTAGCCCATGGATGACAGAGGGTGGTGGTAACTGGGAAGTATTTAGTATGGTACTAGGTGAGCAGTGGTGTTCCGTAAGGATCGGTTCTGGTACCTCTGCTGTTTGTGATTTTGATGAATGACTTGGATGACGAAGTGGAAGGGTAGGTTGGTAAGTTTGATGATGAAACACTGGTTGATGGAATTGTGGATAGTGTGAAGGGCTGTTGTAGTTTGCAACAGGACATTGACAGGATGCAGGACTCGGCTGCTAAGTGGCAGATGGTGCTCAATATGGAAAAGTGGGATGCGATTCATTTTGGAAGGTCGACTTTGAATGCAAAATACAGCGTTAGAGGCAGGATTCTTACATTGTGGAGGAACGGGGGATCATATGGGCCATGGCATAGCTCCAACAAAGTTTCTACCCAGGTTTATAAGGTTGTTAAGAAGGTGTTTGATGTGTTCATTAGCCGAGGAATTGAGTTTATGACCAGGAAGGTTATGCTCCAACTATATGGAGCCCTGATGAGACCACATTTAGAATATTGTGATCAGTTCTGTTTGCCTCTTTATAGAAAAGGTGTGGAAGCTTTGATGAGAATGCTGAGGAAATTTATCAAGATGCTGCCTGGAATGGAGGACATGTCTTGCAAAGGAAATTTGAGGGAGCTAGGGTGTTTTCCTCATTGTCACGAAGACGAATGGAACGTGACTTGTCAGTGGTGTTCAAGATGATGAGAGGCATAGATAGAGTGGATAGCTAGAGACTTTCCTCCCAGGGTGGAAATGGCTATCACGAGTGGGTATGATTTTAAGGTAATTGGAGGAAGGTTTGGGGGGAGATCAGAGGTAGGTTCTTTACACAGACTGTGGTGGGTGTGTGCAATGAACAGCCAATAGTTGTAGTAAAATCAGCTATATTAGGGATATTTAAATGGATAGGCACATGAATGATAGATATGTAGGTTAGTCTGATCTTAGAGTCGGATAAAAGGTCGACAGAACGTCAAGGGCTGAAGGGCCTGGACAGTGCTGCACTGTTCTATGTTTCCAGTTTCACCCAGCTTGTGGAATCTCATCAATTGTTGAATGTGTGAGGGAGTGATGTGTGTGAGATCAGGAAGCTTTGGAGAGGTGTCACCTGAAAGTCAGTATAATATGTGTGGTTACTTGGACCAGACAGAATCCGCCAAGTTCAGTTATTAATGTGATTTTGGTTTGACGTTTTCTGCTGGTTTCTTCACATAAATTCTACTGTGTGATCCATGTGGTAATTTCTGACCATTCATAGAGATGTACAATTTTACTTTGATACTGGAGAATGTGAAGGTGACATTTATTGGATATGGCTTTAGAGGTTTCTTTTTGAGACACAAGGCACTGCAATAGATTGTCAACTTGTTAAAGTCTTCACCCATGTCTGGTCCGGCGTGCAGAAGTATGGAGTCTGGGAGGCAGTTCAGGTTGCATCACCATAGGTAACATGTATGGTGTGATTCTGGCTCTCCATGTCAACACGTCTGCTCTCCGGGCCAGGCTTTGACTGAAGATGAATTTCAAAACAAGGTTGCTGGTCAGCCATTAGTATTTTACCTGGACAATATTTGTACCTATACTGAGACCAGTGATAGTCTGTTGGCGGTTTCTCCCCCTGCCCAAGGTGGATTCCAAATTATTTGTTTTGAAGTAATGTTTGACAGACTGCCCTGAACCAGGTTAGAAGCTCAATGCACAGATTTTGGAAAAAGCCACTGAGTCTCTCTGTATCACAGGCAGCTGTAAGCTCCAATAACACTGTAAATGATTTCAGATAAATTGGAAGCAATTTTCAGCGTAGCTCATTGCATGGTGGTGACTTCACTGACCAGAACAATAATAGGATGTTTTCTATATTTCATGAATTGGACAAAATTCCGATGTGAACGATAATCTCTTCAATCAATTCTGTTGATTCTATATTTATGGAAGTAAAATCTAAAATCCTGACAAGATTTTACAACACAAAAATAAAGTATGCACATTTTATTTTATCAAGAAAGAACATAATTCTTGTGGTGATCAGAATTAGATATTCAATGTCAAGATTCAAAGCAATGTTTTGCCACTCCAATGTTTTTAAAGTGGTTGGCTTCGGAGTGATTGCATATTCAAATTGAGCAGATGATTGAACATACAAATAGAATTAGCGTTCTTATACATTTATATATATCAATCAGTTTAATTTCTCACTGAAATGTACGATCTTCAGCTATTTGCCAGCAATTTTAAAATGGCAATAATTCAACATGGACTGTGAATATTAAACTAAATAAATTATTTGTGTTATCAAATTTCAGTGAACAATAATTTGAAAACTTCCAATTTTTAGAATGAATGATATTTAATATGAAATGTGGAGAGTGGAAAAAAAAAACGAACATAATATCGTGTCAGTGAAAAGTCAAAGCTTTCCAAAGGGTTTTGTGCCAAAGCAATAATATATTTGTTTAAGTAATGGGAATACAACATGTAAAGTATTCATGTTCTGAGTAATAATTAGACTTCATAATGAAGCTGACCTTGCAATACTTGCATTTTAAATGCTTATGCTGCACCAAATAATCAGGTATTTGCGAGCATTTACACTGTGAAATATAATTGGATCCTGACTTTTATTCACAACTGGTATATGATAGGGTACAAAACTTTAAAGTACAGGAGGAAGCCATTGGCCAATATGTATGAGTCAGCTCCAAAAACGTTTCCCAAGCACCTCCCATTTGCCAGTCCTCTCTCTGTTGCCCGTTAAATTCATAATTTCCAAATATATATCCAGTTCTCTTTTGAATCTTCAATCACATCTTTCAATTCCAATTCGTAACAACTCTCTGAATAAAGACACTTATTTCACTCCTCGCTCTTTTGCTGACAACCTTGAAATTAGAATTCTTTGACGCTATAATGCCAACTAAGAGAGTATTATTTTTCACTCTGACAGTTTATTCATACTTTTGACCACCGCAATAAATTCACATCTTTGTCTGTTCTGCTCCAGGAACAATAAGCCTTGCAAGAACTGTAACAAACACTACACGGAAAAACAAGCAGAAAGCTAGTCACCAGGATATATGAACATCAACTAGCCACAAAATACATGACCCCAACACTAATTTCCTGCGTACCGATGAGGAAGTACACCACTTTTACTAGGTCTGCATATCCATTCTAGGACAGGCCAAACAGAGACAAGCAAAAAAATTCCTAGAATTATGGCATTCCAACCAGAACTCCATCAACAAACACATCAATTTTGACTCCATCTACCATCGTCTGAGACAAAGGGCCGGAAATGATATCATCGACACAGGAAATTACATTACCAACGTAAGGAAACCGAAACACTAAAATAGAAAGTGGGAGATAACACCAGCACTTCATTGGAGGCTCTCTTACTGAGACAGTCAATGGAACAAACCAGGAACTGCCATTAGCTATTGCTTCAGAATATATCGGTGTTCATGGCTGCCACCACATAGAATCATTGAATGAAAATGCGAGCCTGCACCACCGATTGCATATCCAAAGGCTTTTTCAAAGGTTTGTGAGATTATCTGCTCAATCACCCATCGAGGAAATGCATTCCAGATACATGTCACCAGGGCCAGGACGGTGGCTCAGTGGTTAGAACTCCTGCCTTAGAGCGCAGGGACTCAGGATTGATTCCAGCCTCGGGTGACTGCCTGTATGGATTTTGCACATTCTCCCCGTGTCTGCGTGGTTTATGCTAGGTATTCCGGTTTCCTCCCACTATCCAAAGATGTGCAGGTTAGGTGAATTGGCCATGCTTAATTGCCCATAGTGTTCAGGGATGTGTAGTTAGGTGCATTGGTCAGGGTTAAATATAGGAAGAACGTGTTTGTGTGGGTTATTCTTTGGAGGATTAGTGTGGATTTGTTGAGCCGAAGAGCCTATTTCCACACTGTAGGAATTTTATATTCTATGGCTGTGTCACCCTCTCAGTTCAAAACAGTCTCACAAATCCTCTCTCAATCCGCTGCCTTCACTTTAAGTATGTAGCCCTTTGTTTTTGACCCTTCGAGTAAGGTGAACAGCAGCCGTCTGTTCATCCTCTCCCTTCCCCTTATGCATTTGTACACCCGTACCAAGTTTCCTCCTCAACCTTCCCTGCTGCAATGAAAAAAGGTGTAAATTTAGCCCGCGCACTTCACAGTTTGAGTACTCACTTGTCTTGTTAGTTCAGATGTGCATTATCTCACATTTATCAGTGTTAAACTTCATCGGCCATTAATCTGGATATAGAGGCCATTAATCTGGATATAGAAATCATCTGTTAATATCGTCCTTAGGCTAACCATTTCCTCCTCATTGTGAACCACCCATTTAATCTTTGTGTCTTCCCCAATATTAGTTATCATTCCACTGCAGTCCATCTTCCACATTCTCACCATCATCATCATTTATGAATATCATAAACAAATCTTGATTTCCTTCCTGTTCTCCAGATGTTATTCACAGAAGAGGAATTAAGAATTCCAGTCTCTTGTTATTCTTATTTTGGGGAGTTTACAGAGTGATGCAGTTAACACCTATTATGAGGGAGCTGCAAATAGCATTTTCGACACAGAGTTGAATTCACTTTTTACACCCTAACATCAGCATGTCTTATTCATAAAGCGTGTACCTAATTTAGGATTAACTAGGTTTTGACACATTGCACTAGAACCTTTTGCGTGGCACTGTTCTTCGTAACAATAGTATGATCTGAAGAAATTTTTCATCTGCAGGATGGAGACTGACTCATTGCTTGAATCAGTGAATGTGATGAGGATAAATACTCAATTAAATTCTATGTTATGGACTAACTGCAGGAGATCAAATCATATTCTCATGTCTACATTGAATTCGAAGCAAACACAATACTGTTAAAAAAAATCAAAAATGTTGAGACACCATACCAGGGGAAGAAAAAAACATGTCATCCGCAATTGATGGAGATACAGAAGTACAGAGTGAATGTGCAATCTGAACAAGAATCAAGTGCTGGAAAATGAAGTACATCAAAACTTAATTTTCAATGGAACCAGATCTCAATTTTCCTGAACAGTGATGTTTTTCACCCAACCTCACTTTTGCTAAAGCAAGTTTTTCCCAGTCATAAAACTTCATTAGCCATTCTTCTTCCGCCTTCCTACTCTTTTTTACACTCCTACCTTTTTTCTGTCTCTGTGTCGCAACGCTTAAGCAAACAGCTTCATCACAAATAGGACAAACCTCTCCTCAGAATCAGACGTTCATGCATCAGTTTTTCCTTACACGTTGTGAAGAAGTGGCTACATTGTTCAAATATTCCGTGTTCTATCATTTTGCTCTTTACCATTTTACCTGATTTTTCAATGTCATTAGAGGTGAGATCAGAGTAACTTCCCTTGCATCAAAGTAATATTTGACTCATGTAGCATCATTAATCCACAGAAAACTGTGGTTAACGGGAATCAGATGAAATTCTGTGCTGGGTAATTTCCTCAATGAACAATGACACCTTCCCTGGAGCTATTGGGAATGAAAAATAAACTCTGCCTTTGCTAGTACCTTCCAAAACCATGCATGGATTTGTCTTAATAATAACATCAAAATACATCTGTTTTAACAGTTTGGTCTAAAGTCTCAGAAAAGTAAGACCTTGCTGGTTGAGTGTTACCCCAATGAAATCAGAGCATTACAGTAAGATAACGATTCAGATTATTTCCAATCAGTTACTTTATGAGGACTGATCGTGCGATGTCAGTGCCACTGAGATCAACATTTTCTCTGTGCAATAGCATCTCATCATATTGGCTCAAGGCTGCACCATTCCCCAATTCTACTTAATTCTCCAGCTCATTCGCCGTGCTCGCCAGATATACGAGGCCCACAAGATGTAATAACTTAGAGATGCCTATGAGCCTCTGGCACCTGCCACCCCACCATGCCCTGCGCTCTGAGTCCATCCCCTCCCCAAAGCCCACCTCCTGACGTGTATTCACCAGCCCTCCTGAAACTTCCACGCTCTAATGCTGAGTGTTCTGTACTCAGCAAAAATTTCAGCTTTATCCCTCTGTGCCCCCACTTTAATGAATTTCAGGAACGTCTTCCACCGTCTTCTCCACAGTGTCCATTTCTTTGGGCAAGAGTCCATTCCTCATCCCACAGACACTTCCCCCAGCTCCAACACTCTCCCTCCACCTAGACACATACCTCTGGCGTTTACTTTGACTCAATCTGTTCTTTGAGAACTTTCAATGTGACACTGGTTGTTGTAATTTCTCAGCATCCCCATCACTCTATCCAACCTATCACTCTCTGAACAGACTGTATGCTGTATGCTTCGATCCAACCGAGACTGTGTTTTTCAGCCTGTGCCGATAAGGGTTGTGCTGCAGTATTATGGTGGATTCACCTCTCCATTTCAGAGATTGAGTGCCAGCTCTCAGATACCTCCACATATCACCTGCTGTTCCATCACCCTGCCATGGCACATCAGGCCATTTTATTAACTAAATCTGACAACATTTCATTTGGAGGTTCCCACCCACTCGCCCCCACCTAACAGTCCCGAAGCTGATGGTCCTCTGACAGCAGAGCTCGCTTTTAATTCCTCCTGAAAATCCACAAGCAGAACTGCCTGGGTAGACCCATTGCTTCAGCTTGCTCCTGCCATACAGAAGGGGTGCATGGATACACGCGTGGGCCCAAGTTATACCTGGTCCTTCATGGGGTACGTAGACCATTCCTTGTTCCAGTTCTATTCCAGCCCCATCCACAACTGTTTATCCGATACATAGATGATATCATAGCTGCTCCTCCTGTCTCTTGTCCAGAATTGGAAACGTTCATCGCTTCCAATTTGCATTCCTCCCTCACTTTCACCTGGTCTATCTCTGATTCCTCCCTTTCTTTCCTCGACATATCTGCTTCTATTTCTGGGGATATCGGGTCACTGATATCCACTATTAAACCACCGACTCCCACAGCTACATGGAGTATGCACCCTCACATCCTGTTTCGTGAAAAGACTCCATTCCATTCTCCTAGTTCCACCCGCTCAACCACATTGCTTCTGATGATGTCAACTTCAAAAATGTTTCCTCTGAAATGTCCATTTTCTTCTTCAACCGAGCATTCCCCAGCACTTTTGTCGACAGGGCTCTCAACCAGTTCTGACCCACCTCCTGCACTTCTACCCTCACGCTCTCTCCTCCCTCCTGTAACAGCGTAGAGTTCTCCCTGTCGTTACCTACCATCCCACCAGCATTCACATGCATAAGGTCATCAGTCTGCATTTCCACACCTCCAGCGAGGTGCCACCACCAGACACATGTTTGCCTTCCTGTTTGTCCTATATAGGAGTGCACAAAACACTATATAGGACAAACAGGAAGACAGCTACCAATCCGCATCCAAGAATGGGCGGCAAGGTAGCACAGTGGTTAGCACTGCTGCTTCACAGCGCCAGAGACCCGGGTTCAATTCCCGCCTCAGGCGACTCTCTGTGTGGAGTTTGCACATTCTCCCCGTGTCTGCGTGGGTTTCCTCTGGGTGCTCCGGTTTCCTCCCACAATCCAAAAATGTGCAGGGGTTAGGTGAATTG
>NW_025213058.1:15881-20614 GCF_004010195.1 Chiloscyllium plagiosum
AGGTCTGGCAGTATCTGTGAAGAGAAATCAAAGTTAATGTTCTGATCCAGTGATCCTAATCGAACTGTATTCCCAATGATTAAATGGTGTGTATATAAAATATAGTTCACTTTATCACATTTAATATTATCCTTTTAGTTCACCTTGTCATTGAGCATTGCATCTCCCAAATGTTGCCTGTTTCCTTGTTGTGCATTAGATTTAATTCTGTCTGTCAGAAAGAGTGGGAATATCATTGTACTCCCCATGCAGTCTCCACAGCCACTATTCCCATTCTGTCCTATCTCCCAGCCAATGTCATGTTCATTCGAACCTGACTCATTAATTCATAAGTCTCAATGAATACTTTCATTGTAATTATCACTTTTGGTTTTGGACTGAGGCCAAAATGTGTGTAAAAAAGTACTGTTTTACAGCAAATAAAACTGCATTTAGAAGTTTGTCAATTTGTGTAAATAAATTACTGAAGCATATTCTCTATGGAAGTTCCAAAGTTGCCTTATTCCAGCAGGGAGAGGAACTTTCAGAGAAGTCCACACTTCCTGTCTATGTTCAGGGCAACTGTGCGCAGTGACAGTCTGTTCGCTACCGTTTGTTACGGTGGAGGAGAGAACAGCACAGTAACAACATCCTGATTGTGATTCTTTTGTGGGGGTGGAGGGGTTTGGGGAGAGATGGTTACAGCATAGTAAACGGACAACAGAGCAGGATCATCTAGCCTACGAAAAGATAACATCCATCACTCTCCCTCACAACTGCCTTCACTAGAGCAATTGGTGATGGGAGATTTGACCAATAGCCAGCAATGTCAACACGCAGTCCAGTCCAGTTATATTGTGAACTGAATGTGCTGGATTGAAAGCTGGGACTGGTTGCTCAGTGACTTTGATTAATGTCAGTCTCCATGCAATGTAACTGTATCACTGGAGGATTTCCCTCTCCTATTGGTGAGGGGCTTCATTCAGTGCGCTATCCCAGTGTAGGAGCAAGTGCATCAGCTCCAACAGTAACAGAGATCAACAGCTGCGTAGACAGAGAGAGGACAGATCTGAATCTGAGAATAGCGAACTGGAATATGACAACAATAGAGAGGAGGTTTTTCTTGAGTCTTTTCAAGATTTCCCCCTGCTGGGAATTTCTACCATAACGGATATCAGCAGTGCTGCTGATGATTCTGGGCAGGGTGGAGGGTGTGCTACTAACCTATTCTCGCTATTGTTGGTGTTCTCTACTTCTGTCCATTCATTAATCCCGCAAACAAGTTTGAACTTCGTTGCAATTTCTGTTATCGATATTTGTCAGAGAAAGAAACTATTGTCTTCAGTTTCAATTGTAGTCTCCATTCATTACCCATGAATGGTAGACCACTACCTCACAAATATCTGAGAACAAAACTGTGCAAAACCTCGAGATCTCTTTTTTCCCTGAACTGATTTATGTCTTCTGATCTCTCTGTCACCAAACCTCTCCACTACCAGCTCCGAATATCCCCAATCTCCATCTCTGCATCAGTGCGGTTGCTGAACAATCCATTGCCTACACGTTGGTAAAATTCAGACTTAATGTTTCAAGCTCTCATCTGACTACTTTTCCGATTACAAATATTTCAAACATAAAAATGTTCTTGTCTCGGACATTACTTTATGATTAGGACAATGTATGAATGTAGGAATGTCGCTGGATGTAATTCAGAAGCAAAGCTTATTAAACGAAAGATATTGTTTCAAGTAATCTGTTTCAATTCCACCACAGCTGATGTCAGAACTTCAGTAAAACTGATAAGAATTGGAATAAAAGTGAATTTCACAAAGACAACAATAAAAGCAACACTTTGTCTGAAAGCCTTCCTGTTTCACTGATCACCTTCGGTAAAGAAATCTAATGTTATTACCCGGTCTGGATTAAGTGAGACTTCATCCCCATGACAATGTGCTTTACTTTATATTGGCTAGTGGAATGGCCTCAGAGTCAGGGCAATTAGCGATGGTCACCAAATGCTGCCCTTGGCCGAGATGCCAACGTCCCACGAAATAACAAAATTGAAGGTGAAGTCAAATAAAGGAAGACGCTGAAAATGTGAAATTATACAAGGCAATTCAAAGAAACGAACAGAAAGTGCGGGGGAACTTGCCTGAACTGAAAGCAGCTGGAAAAGAGTGTGATTAATACCATTGACAAGGAAGTCTGCTTTGAAGAGAAGGAGGAATCAATAGAGAAAGAGGGATATAGAAGAAAAAGAGGAAACAAAGAGAATGATAATTAGCTGGGCTGGAAATAAAATGTGAGGTTCACCTCATTTATTTTTCGCCATTCCCATCTCTGCATGGGTAGAGGTGAGGATGAATTTTGACCTATACCAAGATGCCCAGGCAGATCATAGTAAGCAAGGATGTACAGAACGATGGCTGTAAAACATGTCTGAGAGGCATATAGGTTACGCTGCACAGAGCATGCGCTAGGTGAGATCAACATGAACAAGATTAGCATTATCTGAGATTAGAGAGTCCATTCATCCGTCTAATAACATCCAGGAAGAAGCCGTTACTGAACCAGTTGATCTGTGTTTTCAAGCTTCTGTATCTTTTAGCCTGATGGAAGAGGTTGTGGGAGATTTTTACAGGCATGTGATGGGTCTTTGGTAATGTTAGAACTAAGAACATTCCAGTACAACAGGCCATTTGTCGGTAAAATCCTGTGCTGATCCAGATCCTCTATCCTTTGCTCCTTGCCCATTCATGTATCTTGCTGGAAACATCTTAAATGGAACACCACTGGTCACAGTTCTCCATTTTGAGAAACTGCCATCCCCTACTACGCTCTGTACCCTGTTGCCTAGACAGTTCTTTATCCATGTAGCGAGCCCACCCTGGACCCCATGTAACTTCACTTTCTCCATAATCCGACTATGGAAAAACTTACCAAACGCCTTCTTGAAGTTCATGTACATGACATCTACAGCCCCTCCCTCATCAATCAACTTTGTCACTTCCTCAAAGAATTCTATTAAGTTGGTAAGACATGACCTTCCCTGTACATAACCATGTTGCCTATCACTGATAAGACCATTTTCATCCAAATGAGAAAAGACCCTATCCATCAGTATCTTCTCTAGCAGCTCCCCAACCCCTGATGACAGGCTCACTGGTCTATAATTAACTGGATTATTCATGCTACCCTTCTTTAACAACAACTTTTCAGTCCTCCAGGACCTCAGTTGTTTTCAAGGATGCTACAAAGATATCTATTAATGTCCCAGCTATTTCCTGTCTCCCTTCCCCCAGTAATCTGCGATAGCGGTGGAGCTTCTCGTCAAAAGGAAGAAGGTAGCTTACGTAAGGTGGAGATTGCGAGGGTCAAGCTCAGCTCTAGAGGATTACAGGCAGGCGAGGAAGGAGCTCAAAATGGTCTGAGGAGAGCTCGGAGTGGGCAAGAGAAAGGCTAGGCAGAATGGATTAGGGAGCACACAAAGGCATTTTACACTTATGTGAGGAATAAGAGAATGGTCAAAGAAAGAGTAGCGCCGGTCAGGGATAGCATAGGGAACTTCTGTGGGGAGTCTGAGGAGGTAGGGGAAGCCCTAAATGTGATTTTTGCTTCTGTCTTTACGAAAGAAACGAACTTTGTAGTGAATGAAACCTTTGAAGAGCAGGTGTGCGTGCTGGAATTGATAGAGATAGAGGAAGCTGATGTGCTGAAAATTTTGTCAAAC
Organism: Chiloscyllium plagiosum; assembly: GCF_004010195.1. Taxonomy (NCBI): domain Eukaryota; kingdom Metazoa; phylum Chordata; class Chondrichthyes; order Orectolobiformes; family Hemiscylliidae; genus Chiloscyllium; species Chiloscyllium plagiosum. The sequence goes on from NW_025213058.1 coordinate 19,591, forward strand.
ATTAAGATTGAAAAATCGCCAGACCCGGACCAGATTTGTCCTCGGCTTCTTTGGGAAACGATAAATGCAATTGCGTCGCCACTTGCGAAGATCTTTGCATCCTCATTCTCCACCGGAGTCGTACCTGAGGACTGGAGGGAGTCAAATGTAATTCCTTTCTTCAAGAAAGGAAATAGGGAAATCTCTGGCAATTATGGACCAGTAAGTCTCACGTCTGTCGTCTGCAAGGTGTTAGAAAGGATTTTGAGGGATCTGATTTATGACCATCTGGAAGAGCATGGCTTGATTAAATGCAGTCAACACGGCTTTGTGAGGGGCAGGTCATGCCTCACAAACCTTACCGAGTTCTTTGAGGATGTAACTAGAAATGTTGATGAGGATTGACCTTTGGATGTGGTGTATATCGACTTCAGCAAGGCATTTTATAAGGTTCCCCTTATAAAATTCAGAAGTTCTGGAGGAATGGGATACAGGGGAACTTAACTGTCTGGATACAGAATTAGCTAACCAACAGAGACAGCGAGTGGTAGTAGAAGGAAAATATTCTGCCTGGAAGTCAGTAGTGATTGGTGTTCCACAGGGCTCTGTCCATGGGCCTCGACTCTTTGTAATTTTTATTAATGACTTGGTTGAGGGGATTGAAGGATGGGTCAGCAAGTTTGCAGATGACACAAAGGTGGGAGGTATCGTTGACAGTATAGAGGGCTGTTCTCGGCTGCAGCGGGACATTGACAGGATGTAGAGATGGGCGGAGAGGTGACAGATGGAGTTCAACCTGGATAAATGCGAGGTGATGCATTTTTTAGATTACTTACAGTGTGGAAACAGGCCCTTCGGCCAAACAAGTCCACACCACCCCTCCGAAGCGCAACCCACCCATACCCCTACATTTACCCCTTACCTAACACTACGGGCAATTTAGCATGGCCAATTCACCTGACCTGCACATCTTTGGACTGTGGGAGGAAACCGGAGCACCCGGCGGATACCCACGCAGACACGGGGAGAACGTGCAAACTCCACA
>NW_025213058.1:20803-22134 GCF_004010195.1 Chiloscyllium plagiosum
TGCTTTGAAGAGAAGGAGGAATCAATAGAGAAAGAGGGATATAGAAGAAAAAGAGGAAACAAAGAGAATGATAATTAGCTGGGCTGGAAATAAAATGTGAGGTTCACCTCATTTATTTTTCGCCATTCCCATCTCTGCATGGGTAGAGGTGAGGATGAATTTTGACCTATACCAAGATGCCCAGGCAGATCATAGTAAGCAAGGATGTACAGAACGATGGCTGTAAAACATGTCTGAGAGGCATATAGGTTACGCTGCACAGAGCATGCGCTAGGTGAGGTCAACCTGAACAAGATTAGCATTATCTGAGATTAGAGAGTCCATTCATCCGTCTAATAACAGCCAGGAAGAAGCCGTTACTGAACCAGTTGATCTGTGTTTTCAAGCTTCTGTATCTTTTAGCCTGATGGAAGAGGTTGTGGGAGATTTTTACAGGCATGTGATGGGTCTTTGGTAATGTTAGAACTAAGAACATTCCAGTACAACAGGCCATTTGTCGGTAAAATCCTGTGCTGATCCAGATCCTCTATCCTTTGCTCCTTGCCCATTCATGTATCTTGCTGGAAACATCTTAAATGGAACACCACTGGTCACAGTTCTCCATTTTGAGAAACTACCTTCCCCTACTACGCTCTGTACCCTGTTGCCTAGCCAGTTCTTTATCCATGTAGCTAGCCCACCCTGGACCCCATGTAACTTCACTTTCTCCATAATCCGACTATGGAAAAACTTACCAAACGCCTTCTTGAAGTTCATGTACATGACATCTACAGCCCCTCCCTCATCAATCAACTTTGTCACTTCCTCAAAGAATTCTATTAAGTTGGTAAGACATGACCTTCCCTGTACATAACCATGTTGCCTATCACTGATAAGACCATTTTCATCCAAATGAGAAAAGACCCTATCCATCAGTATCTTCTCTAGCAGCTCCCCAACCCCTGATGACAGGCTCACAGGTCTATAATTAACTGGATTATTCATGCTACCCTTCTTTAACAACAACTTTTCAGTCCTCCGGGACCTCAGTTGTTTTCAAGGATGCTACAAAGATATCTATTAATGCCCCAGCTATTTCCTGTCTCCCTTCCCTCAGTAATCTGCGATAGCGGTGGAGCCTCTCGTCAAAAGGAAGAAGGTAGCTTACATAAGGTGGAGATTGCGAGGGTCAAGCTCAGCTCGAGAGGATTACAGGCAGGCGAGGAAGGAGCTCAAAATGGTCTGAGGAGAGCTAGGAGGGGGCATGAGAAAGGCTAGGCAGAATGGATTAGGGAGCACACAAAGGCATTTTACACTTATGTGAGGAATAAGAGAATGGTCAAAGAAAGAGT
>NW_025213058.1:22929-26560 GCF_004010195.1 Chiloscyllium plagiosum
GGCAATTTAGCATGGCCAATTCACCTGACCTGCACATCTTTGGACTGTGGGAGGAAACCGGAGCACCCGGCGGATACCCACGCAGACACGGGGAGAACGTGCAAACTCCACAGAGTCAGTCGCCTGAGGCGGGAATTGAACCCGGATCTCTGGCGCTGTGAGGCAGCAGTGCTAACCACTGTACCACTGTGCCACTGTGCCACCGTGCCGTCCACTTTTGGAAGGTCAAATTTGAAAACTGAGTTCAGGATTAAGGATAGGATTCTTGGCAGTGTGGAGGAACAGAGGAATGTTGGTGTGCAAGTACATAGATCCCTTAAAATGGCCACCCAAGTGGACAGGGTTGTTTAGAAAGCATATGGTGTTTTGGCTTTCATTAACGGGGGATTGAGTTTAAGAGTCCTGACATCTTGTTGCAGCTCTATAAAACTTTGGTGAGACCACACTTGGAATTCTGCGTACAGTTCTGGTCGGTGAGACCACACTTGGAATTCTGCGTACAGTTCTGGTCGCCCTATTATAGGAAAGATGTTGGTGCTTTGTAGAGGGTTCAGAGGATGTTTACCAGGATGCTGCCTGGACTGGAGGGCTTATCTTATGAGGAGAGGATGTCTGAGCTCCGACTTTTTTCATTGGTGAAAAGGAGGAGGAGATGGGACCTGACTGATTATACAAGATAATCAGAGGCATAGATAGAGTCGATAGCCAGAGACTATTTCCCAGGGCAGAGATGGCTAACACGAAGGGTCATAGTTTTAAGCTGTTAGGAGGAAACTATAGAGGGGATGTCAGAGGCGGGTTCTATTTTACAGAGAGTTATGAGAGCATGGAATGCGTTGTCAGCAGCAGTCATGGAAGGAATGTCATTGGGGACATTTAAGGGACTGCTGGACATGCATATGGTCACAGAAATATGAGGGTCCATGCATGAGGATCAATGGTCGGCACAACATCATGGTGTACTGTTCTATGTTCTATGTTCTTTGTTCTAGATATTGGCAGCCTTTCTGTGGCAACGAGCCGTGGAAATAGAGTTAGGTTTTTGGAAAATTGGCTGTACACCCAACCTTCTGTAATTTCTTGCAGTCCTGGGCAGAGCGTTGCTGTATGAAGCCGTGACGCACTCAGACAGTATGCTCTCGATAGTGTATCTGTCGAAGTAGTAGATGCTGAATTTCCTGAGCCTCCTGAGGAAGAAGAGGCGTTATTCAACCTTCTTGACGCTGCGAGGCAGCAGTGCTAACCACTGTGCCACCGTGCCGCCCACAATAGTTCCTTACTATTGCCGAATTTGAGAGGGAGGTCATTATCATTACACCACGCCACTAAGCTCTCGATCTCCTTTCTGTATTCTGACTCATCGCTGTTTGATATCCGTCTTGATTTGGTGATTTTATCAGCGAACTTGTAGCTGGCGTTGTTTGGAATTTGATAATACGACCGTGTGTGTACAGGGCGTACAGTATGCGGTGAAAACAGAGATATTAGAGTAGAGGGAGTAGGGTATGGGGCTGAGGACACAACCTTGGGAGTAGAGGGAGCAGGTTATGGGGACGAGGACACAGCTAAGGGAGTGCAGGAACTACAGTAGGGAGCTGAGGACACAACCGTGGGAGTACAGGGAGTACAGTATGGAGCTGAGGGCACAGCTGTGGATATACAGAGAGTACAGTAGTGGGCTGAGGACACTGCTGTGGGTGCACGGAGAGTACAATAGGAGGCTGAGAACACATCCTCTAGGATTCCTGTGTTGAGGTCTATTGTGGAGAATATGCAGATATCTATCTTCACAGATTCTGGTCTGTGTGTCCGAAAGCAGGGTATCCAGTCGCAGAGGGTGGAGCCGTGATCAAGGTCACAGAGTATTGAGATAAGTCTGGAGGAGATAATGATGTTGAAGGTGGAGCTGTAGTCAATGACCAGGAGTCTGGTGCAGGCATCCTTGTTGTCCAGATGTTCAATGGATGAGTGCAGAGCAGGTATATGGCATCCGTTGTGGACCCGCTACACCAGTCGGCAAATTATAGGACAGCAGGTAAGGCTGGGAGACTGAAGGTGGTGTGGGTCATAACCAGTGTCTCAAAGCACTTCATGTTTATTGAAGTCAGAGCCACTGGGCGGGAGTCATGAAGGAACGTTGCATCTGATTTCTCACTTACAAGGATGATGGTGGTCTTCTTGAAGTGGGTTGGGATTTCGGCTTCAGGAGGGAGAAGTTGAAGTCGTCTTTAAATACCACTGCCAGTTGGTCCTCACAGCATCTGAGTGCACAGCCAGGAACACTCTGCAGGTCTGTCACTTTCCTTGATTTGACCTGCAGGAAGTTTGATCATGCCTCCCGTGGTGATAGCAGGCACAGGTACATCCGAGACTGGGAGGGCAGGTTTCACACTGACAGCCACACAATCATTCATCATAGACATTCTCTCCCCCAGCTTTTTCCATCATCATCAACACACAGTGACATTGGTTGTTTTGAGCAACACACAGTGAGTGTTGAGACAGAGTGACATCATTAGATTGGGATTTTGCGCCATCAAGTCCTTTGTCACCATAACGGGGTAAATTTGCAACAAATCGGGGGCAGGGTGTGCTCCTACTGGGTGTCAGTGGTGCAGGGAGTGAAGGTTTTAAAGGTATAATTCCAGTCAAGCCACTGCTTTAACCTGAATGGAGTCAACCACCTTGAATGCTGCGTCTTTTCAATGGTGGACAGTCCTTCGGGAGTCAGGAAGTGCCATTTACATGAACCACCTGAACAAACGACCTGAGGGCAGTTTTGCTAAGTTTGGAGATGATACAGTGATGGTTGGATGGGTAGGCGATATTCATGAAGTGGGGAGGATGCATTAAAGCTTGGACAGTTTAGGGCTGTGGGCAAACACGTGGCTGATGGAACAGAATATGAGATCGTGTGAGATTATGCACATGGATTGGTGGAATAGAGGCAGACACTATGTTCTAATAGGGTCCATTGAATCTGAAGCACAAAAGGATTTTGAAGCACCCATCCTCTCTTATGGTTAATGTGCAGGTTCATTTGGCGGTTAGGAAAGTAAGTGCAATGATAGCATTCATTTCAAGGGATCTAGAATACAAGAGAGGAGACATACTGCTGAGAATGTAATGGGCTATCTTCAGACGGCATTTGGATGTTGTTTTGGGCACTATCTCTGGGGGAAGATCTGCTGTTGTTGGAGGTGATCCATCCTGGGGATGGTGATTTGTCATATGCACGGTAGTGGGTGTACTCGATGGAATTTAGAAAAATGGGAGGTGAGGTATCCGATAGAAACTGGTTGATCACTACAAATATTGATACAGTCAGTGTGTAGAAGATAATTCCACTAGTCATACAGACAATGACAAAATGGCAGTTTCAGAGTGAAGGAATGGGCTGAATGGCCAAAATCTATTACTATATATCATGCTCTTTAGTTCGTTGTGTCTATTATTCAGTGCAGAATTGTAAGTCTCTGACCTGCTTTTGTAACCCTTGTATCTGTATGTTGATTTTGCTTCACGTTCTGTTCAATGGTAACCCCTGTGATATGGATAGTGGGAAGATTCAGTGTCGGCCAGTCGTCCATTAAACGTTGAATATAAACAGCGATCTGTGAGTCTCATCTGG
>NW_025213058.1:29048-30191 GCF_004010195.1 Chiloscyllium plagiosum
AAAATCACTTTTCCCTGTATTTTGTATTGCATAAATGCATTTCATTAATATTGTTTCTGCTAATTCCTCATTGTAGATGTACCCTTGAATCTGTTCTTCATATGAGTTATAGAGAGTAACGTTCCAATGCTAGTGAAATGGGGAACATCACTGTCCCTCCGCTCAGACTGAACAGTCATGTCCCCAAGTCCTCGCCATCTTCTCTCTTTTCCCCAATGTCATAATCACAATGTAATTGAAGTCCAGTAAATGATACTTCATCACAGTTCCTTAGCATCGATAACATCAACAACATGACCCACACCTGCCCTCTCTGATTCTGGAATAACAATCTGAATTGTGTTTGTCACGTACAATTCCCCGTTAGCATATCCGTGCCGTTTGTTTGTTATAAAACCACATTGTCTCAGGCACATTTTGCCATCAGATCATGGAAGAAAGATGTTCTCTCAATGTTTTACTGATATTGCAATGACTGATCTGTAGTTACAGGATTTGTTTCTCCATGTATGAGCAGAGAAGCATGTTTCTGGTCTGTTAAACCTCTGGCATTATTTTCATATCCAAGGCAGACTGAATGATTACACACAATCAATATTCCATCTTCAACATTCGTTCCGTCAGTCGCACTCACATATCACACCCAGGATACATGGATGTTCAAAGTTATTTTGAATTTTAATGAAATAATATTGAATTGAAAGGGATTAACTGAGCTGTTTATTCAGGGATTGTGATTATGTCAGTATCCATGGATCCTATGCATCCCTAGAGACGTTCTCTCTTCTATGAATAAGGGAATGCTTTCAGTGTTTTATCCCATCGTATGATCGGGAGCATCATCCACACCAGTAACAGGGATCCTCAGCTTCAGAGAGAGGGTGATGAGAGATCAGAAACAAATAGCAGTAGACTGGAATATTCCAATAATGGACAGGAGTTTATCCAATGGTGTTTGCTGGCTTTCCCAGCCTTGGATATCATTAGTATCGCGGATTGAAGATGTACTGATGGTTATTCAAGCTGGTTACTATCCTATCCTTGCTATAGTTGGTACTCCTGGCAAGTCACTCGAGCTGTCTAGTGAAACGGTCTGAATTGAATTGATGTTCATTATATGTAAATTTTGGAAAGGTGCAAGTC
>NW_025213059.1:0-13770 GCF_004010195.1 Chiloscyllium plagiosum
CAGATGTCTCGTCCGGGTTGATAGATCAATGCACGGGTCTGGTCTGCACAGCTCCCCGTGCTGGACAGATATCTAGTCCGGGGTTACAGATCAATGCACTGCTGTGTTATGCACAGCTCCCCGTGCTGGGCAGATATCTCGTCCGGGTTTAGAGATGAATGCCCTGCGGTGGTCTGCACAGCACCCCGTGCTGAACAGATATCTAGTCCCGGTTTATAGATGAATGCACGGGTGTCGTCTGCACAGCTCCCCTTGCTGAACAGATATCTAGTCCAGGGTTATAGTTCAATGCACTGCTGTGGTCTGCACAGCTCCCCGTGCTGGACAGATATCTAGTCCGAATTTATAGATCAATGCTCTGCGGTGGTCTGCACAGATCCTCGAGCTGGACAGATAACTCGTCCGGGTTTATAGAACAATGCACTGGTATCGTCCGCACAACTACTCGTGCTGAACAGATTTCTAGTCCGTGGTTATAGATCAATGCACTGCTGTGTTCTGCACAGCTCCCTGTGCTGGACAGATATGCAGTCTGGGTTTATAGATCAGTGCAATTCTGTGTTCAGCACAGTTCCTGTGCTGGACAGATATGTAATCCGGGTTAATAGATCAATGCAGGGCTGTGGTCTACACAGCGTCCCGTGCTGGACAGATGTCTTGTCCGGAGTTATAGATCACTGCAAGGGTGCGGTCTGCACAGCTCCCTGGCCTGGACAGATATTCAGTCCGGTTTTATAGATCAATGCACGGGTGGGGTCTGCTCAGCTTCGTGTGCTGAACAGATGTCTCGTCCGGTTTGATAGATCAATGCATGGGTGTGGTCTGCACAGCACCCCGCGCTGGACAGAGAACTAGTCCGGGGTTACAGATCAGTGCAATGCTGTGGTCTGCACAGCTCCCCGTGCTGGACAGGTATCGAGTCCGGGGTTATAGATCAATGCACGGGTCTGGTCTGCACAGCTCCCCGTGCTGGACAAATATCTTGTCCGGGGTTATAGATTAATGCACTTCTGTGGTCTGCACAGCTCCCCGTGCTGGACAGATATCTCGTCTGGGATTATAGATCAATGCCCTGCGGTGGTCTGCACAGCACCCCGTGCTGAACAGATATCTAGTCCGGGTTTAGAGATGAATGCACGGGTGTCGTCTGCACAGCTCCCCGTGCTGGACAGATATCTCGTCTAGGGTTATATTCCAATGCACTGCTGTGGTCTGCACAGCTCCCCGTGCTGGACAGATATCTAGTCTGGGAGTATAGATCAATGCTCTGCTGTGGCATGCACCGCTCCACGTGCTGCACAAATATGTAATCCAGTTTTATAGATCAATGCAGGGGTGTGGTCTGCACAGCTTCCCGTGCTGGACAGATATCTTGTCCGAGTTTATAGATCAATGCACTGCTGTGGTCTGCGCAGATCCCAGTGCTGGACAGATATCTAGTCCGGGGTTTTAGATCAATGCACTGCTGTGTTCTGCACTCTGCATAGCTCCCCGTGTTGGATAGATATCTAGACCAGCTTTGTACATCAATCCACTGCTGTGGTCTGCACAGCTGCCCGTGAAGGGCAGATATCTACTCCGGCTTTATAGATCAATGCGCTGCTGTGGGCTGCACAGCTCCCCGTGCTGGACAGATGTCGAAACGGGGTTTACAGATGAATGCACGGAAGTGGTCTGCACAGCTCCCGAAGCAGGACAGTTATCTCGTCGGGGTTACAGAACAATGCCCTGCTGTGATCTGCACAGCTCCCCGTGCGGGACTGATATGTAGACGGGGATATAGATCAATGCACTGCTGTGGTCTGCACAGCCATCTGTGCTGGACAGATATGTAGTCTGGGTTTATAGATAAATGTAATTCTGTGTTCCGCACAGTTCCTGGTCTGGACAGATATGTAATCCGTGTTAATAGATCAATGCAGGAGTGTGGTCTACACAGCGTCCCGTGCTGGACAGATGTCTTGTCCGGAGTTATAGATCACTGCAAGGGTGTGGTCTGCACAGTTCCCTGCCCTGGACAGATATTCAGTCCGGTTTTATAGATCAATGCACGGGTGGGGTCTGCTCAGCTTCGTGTGCTGAACAGATGTCTCGTCCGGGTTGATAGATCAATGCATGGGTGTGTTCTGCACAGCTCCCCGTGCTGGATAGATAACTAGTCCGGGGTTACAGATCAGTGCAATGCTGTGGTCTGCACAGCTCCCCATGCTGGATACATATCTAGTCCGTGGGTTATAGATTAATGCACGGGTGTGGTCTGCACAGCTCCACGTGCTGGACAGATATCTTGACCGGGCTGATAAATCAATGCACGGGTGTGGTCCGCACAGCTCCCCGTGCTGGATAGATAACAAGTCCAGGGTTTAAGATCAATGCACTGCTGTGGTCTGCACAGCTCCCCTTGCTGGACAGATATCTGGTCCGTGGATATCGATCAATGCACTGCTGTGGTCTGCACAGCTATCTAGTCCGGAGTTATAGATTATTGCACTTCTGTGGTCTGCACAGCTCCCCTTGCTGGACAGATATCGAGTTCGGGGTTATAGATCAATGCCCTGCGGTGGTCTGCACAGCACCCCGTGCAGAACAGATATACAATCCGGGTTTCTCGATCAATGCACTGCTGTGGTCTGCACAGCTCCCCGTGCTGGACAGATATCTTGTCCGGGGTTATAGATCAATGCACGGGTGGGGTCTGCACTGACCCCAGAGCTGGACATATATCTAGTCCAGTTTTTTCGATCAATGCATTGATGTGGCCCATGTTTTACAGATATCTAGTCTGGGGTAATGGATCAATGCATGGGTGTGGTCTGCACTGATCCCCGTGCTGGGCAGATATCTAGCCGGTGTTTATAGATCAATGCACTGCTGCGTTCTGCACAGCTTCCCGTGCTGGACAGATATCTAGTCTGAGTTTATACATCAATGCACGGGCGCAGTCTGCACAGCTGCCCGTGCAGGACTGTCACCTGTTCTGGGTTTACAGATCAATTCTCTGCTGTGGTCTGCACTGCTCTCCGTGCAGGACAGAGTTCTAGGTCGAGTTTATATATCAATGCACTACTACTGTCGGCAGAGCTCCCCAAGCTGTACAGATATCGAGTCCGTGTTTATAGATCAATGCACTGCTGTGGTCTGCATAGCGTTCCGAGCTGGACAGATATCCAGTCCGTTTTGATACAACAATGCGCTGCTGAGGTCTGCAGCGTTCCACGTGCTGGACAGATATCTAGTCCGGGTTTATTGATCAATGCACTGCTGTGGTCTGCACAGCACCCCGAGCTGGACAGATATCTAGTCCGTGTTTATACATCAATGCACTGCTGTGGTCTGAACAGCTCCGCGTGCTGGACAGATATCTAGGCCAAGTTTATAGATCAATGCACTGCTGCGTTCGGCAAAGATCTCCGTGCTGGACAGTTATCTAGTCTGAGCTTATAGATCATTGCACTGCTGTTTTGGATATTATCAAGTTCGGGAGAGTTCAGAAGAGATTTATCAGGATGTTGCTGGGAATGGAGTGTTTGTGTTAAAAGGATAGGCTCGATAGTCTCAGATATTATCTACTGTAGCGTAGAAGGCTGAGAGGTAACCTTATATAAGTTTATAATATCATGAGGTGTATGCGGGATTGATTTAAGATAAGAGGAGCACGTTTCTAAAGAGACATAGCCTCATAGAGCTGTATAGCATGGAATCAGACCCTTTGGTCCAACCCGTCCATGCAGACCAGATAGTCAAAATTAATCTCTTCCCATTTGCCAGCATTTGGCCCATTTCCATCTGTACCCTTCCCATTCATCTGCCCATCCAGATGCCTTTGAAATGTTGTAATTGTGCCAGCCTCCACACCTTCCTCTGGCAGCTAATTACACACAACCATCCTCTACATGAAGATGTTGCCCATTGGATCCCTATTATGTCTTACCCACCTCACCTTAAACCTTTGTTGTCGAGTGTTCGACAGCATTACCCTAGGGAAAGGACATTGGCTATTAACTCTAACCATTGCACCCACGTTTTTAATAACGTCTAACATCAACCCTCATCCTCCGATGCTCCAGGGAAAACATCCTCAGCCTATTCAGCCTCTCCCTGTAGTTCAAACCTTCCAAACCTGGCAACATCGTTGTAAACCCTTTCTGAACCCTTTCAGGTTTCACAACATCCTTCCTACAGCAGGGAGATCAGAATTGCATGCAGCATTCTAAAAGTGGTGGAACCAATGTCCTGTACGGACGTAATCCAGTCTCCAAACTCATATATACAATGCACTGACCAATAACATACCAAATACTTTCGTCACTATTCTATCTACTGCAAGTCCACTTTAAAGGAACTATAAACCTTTACTCTGAGGTCACATTGTTCAGCAACACAGCCCAGGACTTTACCATTAAGTGTAGAAGAACTACCATGATTTGCCTTTCCCATTGCAGCATCTCACATTTTTCTAAATTAAACTCTGTCTGCCACTCGTCGGTCCATTGGCCCATCTGATCAAATCCCGTCGTAGTCTGAGGTAACCATATTTGTTGGCCATTATACCTCAAATTTTGCTGTCATCTGCAAACTTACGAACTATACCTCCTATGTTCAGATCCAAACCATTTATATTCATGATGAAAAGTAGCAGAGCCAGCACCGATCCTTGTGGCACTCCAATGGTCACAGGCTTCCAGTCTGTAAAACAACCCTCCACCACAATCCTCTGTCCTCTACTTTTAAGCCAGTTCTGTATCTAACTGGCTAATTCCACCACCTGTATTCCGTGTGATCCAACCAGTCTCCCATGTGGAACCTTGTCGAATGCCTAACTGAAGTCCATAGAGATCACATCCAGCATTCAGCCCTCATCAATCCTCTCCGTTACTTCTCAACAAAAAAAAATCAAGTTAGTGAGACATAATTATCTAGACACAACCGCATTTAACTATCCTGATAAAGCGCTTTTGCCCAAAACGTCGATTTTACGTCTCCTCAGATGCTGCCTGACCTGCTGTGCTTTACCAGCACCACTCTAATCTAGACTCTCATCTCCAGCATCTGCAGTCCTCACATTTGCCTGATGCTAATCAGTCCTTGTCTTTCCAAATACATGTAAATCCTGTACCTCATGATTCCCTTCAACAGAAGGGCTTTTGCCTGAAACGTCGATTTCGAAGCTCCTTGGATGCTGCCTGAACTGCTGTGCTCTTCCAGCACCACTAATCCAGAATCTGGTTCAGCATCTGCAGTCATTGTTTTTACCAACGTGCCTATCACTGATATCAGGCTCACCAATCTATAGTTCCCTAGCTCTTCCTTTCCATTTTGTTTAATAGCACAACTTTTCTCAAACTCATGACTTCCAGCATCTCACCTGTGGCTTTTGATGATAAAAACATCTCAGCCAGGGGCCCAGCAATCACTTCCTTCGCTTCCTACTTAGTTATTGAGTCCACCTGATAAGGGTCGTGCATTGATGTTTTTACACAGCATGTGGTTCGATTAGGAAGTGAACTTCCTGAGGAAGTGATGGATTGTGGGTAAAGTTACAGCATTTAAAATGCATTTTATTAAGTACAAGAATAAGTGAACGTTTGGAAAAATCTGGGCCAAGCGCAGGCTGATGGGACTAGTTTAGTTGGGAACAATTGTCAGCATGGACTGTACGGGCCGCTAGGTCTGTTTGCAAATACTCTGTATAACTCGATGAGTCTATGTGCATTTACATGTCCAAGTGTGTATCTGCACGATTCTATTTGTGTTTGTCTATTCCTGTGTGTCTATATATGTCGCTGTGTAGCATTGTGTGCATGTCTATCTCTCTGTGCTTGTTACGTGTGTTCCTGCATTCGTGTGTGGATCTCTGTCTCTTCATCTCAGTGCAATGGGAACTCTTGTTGCTTTTGGTGTGAATCGCTGAAACGGGGTCAAAACCATTCTCCCTTCCTCTCCCTTCCCTTCTTTTGTATGAAGTGATACAATGCCACACTCAGCTGGTCTGGTTTAGGTCTTTTCAATCCTTTCTCACGTGTAAGGTTACTTGTAAGAGTTAGACATTAAAGATTGCAAGTTACAGGAAGAGGATGAAAACTAATCTAATCGCCTTGCAATGTGGCTCACCTGGAGTTGTTTGGATCTCATTATATAATCCAATGGAAATATGCTTTAACTGTGTGTTGGAAATACTACCCAGTGACAAACCATTTCCATATTCGAGAAGGAGCGCAGACAATTCTGCACATGAACATATTCCACTCTGAGGGCTTCAGTCCAATGACAATCCTCTCCACACCAACCGAGTGTGTGTGTGCGTGTGTGCGTGCGTGTGTGTGTGTGCATCAAAATTTCGATTGGATTGTGCTGTGAGCTGTGAGCTGCTGCCCTCCCTCTCTCCCTCCCTAACTGAATCCCTGATGGTTTACACACTTTACCACCACGATTACTGTGGCGTGGGGGGTGAGGGATGGGGATTGGGTGCAACAGAGATTGACAACAACAGAAAGCCCAGCAGCTCTGGCAGTATCTTTGGACAGAAATGAACGTTGACGTTTTGGATCAAGTAACCCTTACTCAGAACTCATGTCGGGGGTCATTACATCACTTTAAACACCACAGAGACTGCCAGACTCGCCCCACACAGATGCACACACGAATACAGACACATAGAGGCACTCGCTATACATTGATACTAATACAGACACTGAGAGTGTGTCAGTATTTCTCTCGCTCAATTGGTAACCTTGTCAATATTTCAGTCGTTCTGTCGTGTGTGTCAGTATTTCTTTGTGGAGTGTGACTAGGACTATTTAAATGTTTGCAGATATCAAACCTGGAAGAATTGTAAAGTTTGTTGAGGACGGTTTGGAACTCCAACAGGAAAGGTATATTTTGGTGTAATTTTTACGTGTGTGGGAGATGCCGATCAAAGCAGAACAGTGTGAGGTGATGCTCTGTGAAGGACATTGAAAGGCAACAGTAAACAGGCTGTACCGTTATAAAGGAGGTGCAAGAGCAGAGGGTGCTGGATGTATGAGTACAGATTATCGAAGATGTCAGGACAAGTGTAGCAGTAAATCTCACAAATTAGTCAGTATCTGAGCTGTTTACAGGAGGAGGGAGTCTCCGTGCTCGTTTCCTGGGAGGTGGTGGAGATGATGTGTTGTGAGCCCACCCTCATGCCCACCGAAACCGTGGGGATTCTATTTGTACCAGCTCAATGCAAAAGGGAGATGGCGTCAGGGCCACGGCTTCTAAGCTGTGCCAGAGGAAACGGAGCTGCCAGTGGGTTTAATGTGAGAATTGCCCTTCAGTGAACATTGCTCCTTACTCGGTTGGTGGGACGTGGATGTTTCAGAACCTCCACACGAGGCATCCCGGTGCTCTCCGGCTCCTACCAGGGTCCTCCCCACATGGCGGGGGGGACGGGGTTGAGGGAATGGATATTGGGCACTCCATCACCCGGCTTGGCCTTTCTGTCATATTCCAGGCTGTTTCTCCTGGAATGGGAGAAGGGGAGGGAGGGACGGAATGAGGGTAGGAGTGGCTGGCCCTGTTGTTCGTGCTGGCGTAGGTGCGGGGAGATATGGTGAGGTGTCTGGAGGGAGTCAGTCCACAGTATTGGATCCATGCAGTTTTATTAATGGCGGGTGTGAGACAGAGAGAGACGCGGGGAAGGTGCTGCATGCAGCAGTGAGAGTGGTGAAGCATATGCCTTGTTCTGGGTCGCTGCTGCAACAGATATACAGTAAGTGTGAGGGAGCAGAGGGAATACAGTGACCATTATCCTGACAGAGTGGCGAAGGTTATTGATGCTTGTCCTGTATTGCTTGGCACTTCTTCAGACCGCAGATATTGCACTGAGCTCGGTGATGTACTCAGACCATGCTCGGTAGATCTGGAGGTGTGGCCCCCTCTGGGAAGAGAATGGTCCTTCTCTGTACTAGCTCAGTCACCAGGACCTCCGTGCCCCTGTCGACAAATCATGGTGTAATTGTCCCTTATCTGCCATACTCGGGGTAAACTGTGCAGGGCAGCTCCGAACTGAGAAAGCTCAAACTTGTGCCCATTGGCCTTTTAAAGATGGCACCAGTGTCAGGGATGACGGAATATCCAGGCGTATTTGGGCGATGGTGAGTACCTTCAGCCATGATGGGTGGGAGAATCGGGCTGGCATTGAATGAGAGGGACACTATGGGGTGGGGGTTAATGAGAAAACTTCGATAAGATAGCACCAGGAAACTCGCTCGGCTTTTTTGAGTCGATCCTTCTGTCACACCCAGTGAAAATGGCTAGGAGATGAATTACTGTTAGATTCAATCCAATGAGTCTAATTCACTGCTGACCCCACTCACAGTTACAAAGCTGCAGTTGCTTGTCCAATACTCTCCATCAGATAGAACGAACTAATCATAACCTACGCTTGGGAAATAAGGCAGGGCAGATGACTGAGATATCAATGGGGAAGCACTTTGGGACAAAAAAAAACATAATTCTGTAAGTTTTAAAATAGAGATGGAAAAGAATGAACTGGGTCTAAAAGATAATGTTCTAAATTGGAGGAATGCTAATTTTGATGAGATTAGCAAGAACTTCCAAACTGGATTGGGACAGTTGTTCGCAGGTAAGGGTCAGGCTGAGCATTGGGAAGCCTTCATAAATGAGATGTCAAGAGACATGACACAGTATATCACTGTTTTGATTTAGGATAAGGCTGGTAGGTGTAAGGAATGCTGGAAGACTGGAGAAATTGAGGGTCTTATCACGGACAAGAGGGAAATATATGTCAGGTAGAGATAGGAGGATTCGAGGTTTTTTTTCAGTATTCATTCACGGGATGAGGGTATCACTGTTTGGGCCTGCATTTATTGCCAGTCACTAATTGCCCAGAGGGCAGTTAAGAGTCAAACACATTATTTTAGGTCTGGAGTCACATGTAACCAAGGACAGGTGAGGATGGCAATTTAATTCCTTCAAGGACATCAGCGAACGAGATGTTTGTTTTCCAAAAATCGAAAATGTATTCATCATCATCATTAGCCATTTAATTCCATATTTAAAGTCAATGTCCAGTGAGTCTAAAGCCAGTAGGAGTATACTCAAGCGGGAAATAAGGAGACCAAGATGGGAACATGAGATAGTTTTGGCAAATAGGGTCAAGGAGAATCCAACTGTACTCTACCCACACATTAAGGAGAAAAGAGTAACTCGGGAGAGTTTTGGGCCACATAAAGATCAGCAAAGCTGCCGATGTGCGAAACCACAGGAGATGGAGGCGACACTTAACAAGCATTTTGAATGTGCAGAAGGATATGGAAGCCAGAGAACTTTGGAAATAATCAGTGGTAACATGTAAAGTGTCTGCATTACAGAGGAGGAGATGTGGACTTCGTAAAGCCTGTAAAGGTGGGAAAATCCACAGGACCTGATCAGGTGTACCCTCGAACTCTGTGGAGCTAGGGAAGTGATTGCTGGATATTTGTATTATCAATTGTCGCAGGTGAGGTACCGGAAGATAGAAGATCTGCTAACTTGGTGCAATTACTCAAACCATTTGAGAAGGATGGTAAGGAAAAGCCGGTGAGGCTGACGTCAGTGGAGGTCAAATTGTTGGTGAGGATTATGAGGCACAAGGTTTGTATGTATTCTGAATGGCAAGGACTGATAAGGGACAGGCAACATGGCTTGAAGCATGGGGAATGGTGTCTCACTAAATTGACTGAGTTTTTTTGAAGAAGTGATTCATTGAGGCTGAGAGGTGCACCTTGTCGATATGGACTTCAGTCAGACATTTGACAACCTTCCACATGGCAGACTCGTTAACAAGTTTAGTTCACATGGAATACAGGGAGAACTAGCAATGTGGATACAAAATTGGATCGGTGGTAGGAGACAGAGGGTGGTGGTGAAGGGTTGCTTTTCCAACAGGAGGTCTGTGACCAATGGTGTTCTACAAAGATCAGTGCTGGGTCCACTACTCATTTGGATGCGAACATAGCAGCGATAGTTGGTAAGTTTGCAGATGACACCAAAATTGATGGTTGAGTGGACAGCAAAGAAGGTTTACCTCAGAGTAAAATGGGATCCTGATCAGGTGGGCTGATGGGTTGAGGCGTGGCAAATGGTGTTTAAGTTAGATAAATGTGAGGTGCTGCATTTTGGAAATGCAAATCAGGAAAGGACGTATACACTCAAAGATAAGGACCTGCGGGGTGTTCCTTATCAATGAAACCTTAGAATCCAGGTTCATAGTTCATTGAAAGTCGAATCGCAGGTAGGTAGGATAGTGAAGAAGGCATTTGGATGCTTGCCTTTACTGGCCAGTGCTTTGACTGCATGAATTGGGAGGTCACGTTGCTGCTGTAGAGCACCTAGTTTGGCCACTTTTGCAGTACTGCATTCAAATCTCGTTTCCCTCCTATCGGAAAGATATTGTGAAACTTGAAGGGAGTCAGAAAAGATTTACAAGGATGTTGCCAGGATTTGAGCTATCGGGAGAGGGTGAGTAGGTTGGGGTGATTTTTTCTGGAGCATGAGGGGCATGTATAGGATGAATCGTCAAGGTCTTTTCCCCAAAACTAGAGGGCATGGATTTCCGGTGACAGGAGTAAGATTTAAAAATGACCTAAGGAGCAACTTTTTCCAATAGAGGGTGGTGCATGCGTGGAATGAGCTGCCGGTGCAGGTGGTGGAGGCTGTTACACTTACAACATTTAAAAGACATTTGAATGGGTACATGAAGAGGCAGGGCTTACATTGATATGGGCCAAATGTTGGCAAATAGGACTTGTTTAATTTGGACGAGTTGGACTGAAAGGTCTGTTTCCGTGCTGCATATCTCCAAGACTCCATGAGTCTGTCTGACCACACTCCAATATCCCATTAATTATTCATTCCCGGAAATACCAGTTTATGTTGTGAGATGCTATCGAAGTGTCATCACTTCAGCATTCTGAAACCTGTGAACACATCCTCCCGTAACACTGTATCTGAGTCTCACTCTCTCTGTCTATTTCCCAAATCCCTCCCATTTGTTGCTATTTAAACTGTTGGTATTTAAACCCTGACATCCAGCTTTAATTGTTCAGTTTTAATGTGAATAACTGTCCCATATCTTCCTCTTATCTTGAATGTTGCTTACCCGAGAGCATCATCTTCCAACATTAAGAAGCTGAGAAACAATGTTCGAAAAATGCATAGCTTGCATTTTATTTAACTTCCCAGTATCCTGTCCTGTGCTCCATGTTGGATAGTGGGGTTTGAGGAGTTTTCAGGCAGAACTTTGTAACTTGCTCTGTGCCTATCCATTGAACGCCTGTGTTTACCACTCACTACTGATCGTGTGATCAGTTACATGAGGAAACCCCTCAACTGTTACTGATTCAGACCAGGCTTCCTACATGCATTTGAAAATCATTTGAATTAATTCTAGTTTTGGTACATTCGTGGAAATGTTGAGGACGGTTTCCTGGAGGTTGTGCTTTAAACTGCTGTGGGGCATTCAAGACCAGAGGCTTTGGTGACCTACTCTGGAAGGGTTATGGGGGCTGCAGTTAGAGCATCTGGGTCTGCAACAAGAACAATGAATGGAGCAGGGTCTACAGAGAGCGGAATGAAGAATTCACAATCAGATCAGCCGTGGTCTTAGAGAATCTTGGAGCAGGATTGCATGGCATGCTCATGCAACGTATTCAGATATTTCTGTCAGGAACAAGACAATTCAGCTTCACTCCCAGTGACCCATACTGATAGGGAGTGAGTCATCTCCTTGTGTTCCTGCGTAACAGGACCCTGGGGTCTCACTCGCCCCTTGAATTCCCCCGTGCCTGTCTCGAGCAGTTGAGTGACTGCCTCCTGTTCCTGTATCCCAGTCTGGAGAAGTTGAGTGAATCCCTCTTGTTTCTGTGTCCCAGTATCGACCATTTGAGTGACTTCCTCCTGTTGCTATGTCCCACTCTCGAGCATTTGAATTTCTGCCTCCTGTTACTGTGTCACAGTATCGTACAGTGGAATGACTGCCTCCTGTTCCTGTGTCCCATTCTCGAGCAGTTGAGTGACTGCTTCCTGTTCTTGTGTCCCAGTCTCGAGCAGTTGAATGGCTGCCTCCTGTTCCTGTGCCCCAGTATCGAGCAGCCGAGTGACACCCTCCTGTTCCTGTGCTCGAGTCTCGAACAGTTGAGTGACTCCCTCCTGTTCCTGTGTCCCAGTATCGAGCAGCCGAGTGACACCCTCCTGTTCCTGTGCCCGAGTCTCGAACAGTTGAGTGACTCCCTCCTGTTCCTGTGTCCCAGTATCGAGCAGCTGAGTGACACCCTCCTGTTCCTGTGCCCCAGTCTCGAACAGTTGAATGACTGCCTCCTGTTCTTGTGACCAAGTATCGAGCAGTTAAATGAATCCCTCCTCTCCCTGTATCCCAGTCTCGAGCAGCTGAGTGACACCCTCCTGTTCCTGTATCCCAATCTCGAGCAGTTGAA
This sequence comes from Chiloscyllium plagiosum, assembly GCF_004010195.1. Taxonomy (NCBI): domain Eukaryota; kingdom Metazoa; phylum Chordata; class Chondrichthyes; order Orectolobiformes; family Hemiscylliidae; genus Chiloscyllium; species Chiloscyllium plagiosum. The sequence goes on from NW_025213059.1 coordinate 12,462, forward strand.
TGACTGCCTCCTGTTCCTGTGTCCCAGTATCGAGCAGTTGAATTTCTGCCTCCTGTTACGGTGTCACAGTATCGTACAGTAGAGTGACTGCCTCCTGTTCCTGTGTCCCATTCTCGAGCAGTTGAGTGACGGCCTCCTGTTCTTGTGTCCCAGTATAGTGCAGTTGAATGACTGCCTCAGTTTCTGTGTCCCAGTTTCGAGCAGTTGAATGACTGCCTCCTGTTCCAGTGTCCCAGTTTCGAGCAGTTGAATGACTGCCTCCTGCTCCTGTGTCCCAGTTTCGAGCAGTTGAATGACTGCCTCCTGTTCCTGTGTCCCAGTTTCGAGCAGTTGAATGACTGCCCCCCGTTCCTGTGTCCCAGTTTCGAACAGTTGAATGACTGCCTCCTGTTCCTGTGTCCCAGTATCGAGCAGTTGAGTGCCTCCCTCCTGTTTCTGTGTCCCAGTCTGGAGCAGTTGAGTGACTGCCTCCTGTTGCTGTGTCCCAGTCTCGAGCATTTGAATTTCTGCCTCCTGTTACGGTGTCACAGTATCGGACAGTAGAGTGGCTGCCTCCTGTTCCTGGGTCCCATTCTCGGCAGTTGAGTGTCTCCCTCCTGTTTCTGTGTCCCAGTCTCGAGCAGTTGAGTGACTGCCTTCTGTTCCTGTGTCCCAGTATCGAGCGGTTGAGTGTCTCCCTCCTGTTTCTGTGTCCCAGTATCGACCATTTGAGTGACTTCGTCCTGTTTCTGTTTCCCAGTCTGGAGCAGTTGAGTGACTGCCTCCTGTTCCTGTGTCCCATTCTCGAGCAGTTGAGTGACTCCCTCATTTTTGTGTGTCCCAGTATTGTGCAGTTGAAATACTGCCTCCTGTTCCTGTGTCCCAGTATCGAGTAGTTGAATGAATCCCTTCTCTACATGTGTCCCAATCTCGGGCAGTTGAGTGACTGCCTCCTGTTCCTGAGTCTCAGTACCGAGGAGTTCAGTGACTGCCTCCTGTTTCTGTGTCCCAGTAACGACCAGTTGAGTGACTTCCTCCTGTTTCGCTGCCCCAGTCTGGAGCAGTTGAGTGACTGCCTTCTGTTGCTGTGTCCCAGTCTCGAGCAGTTGAATCTCTGCCTCCTGTTCCTGTGTCCCAGTATCGAGTAGTTGAATGAATCCCTTCTCTACACGTGTCCCAATCTCGGGCAGTTGAGTGACTGCCTCCTGTTCCTGAGTCTCAGTACCGAGCAGTTCAGTGACTGCCTCCTGTTTCTGTGTCCCAGTAACGACCAGTTGAGTGACTTCCTCCTGTTTCGCTGCCCCAGTCTGGAGCAGTTGAGTGACTGCCT
>NW_025213059.1:29019-30209 GCF_004010195.1 Chiloscyllium plagiosum
GTGTTCAGAGGTGTGAAGGTTGGGTTCTTTATTCACGGGTAAATATAGGATAATAGGGTAGGGGATGCGTTTGCGTGTGACAATCGTTGGAGGGTCGGTTAAGACTTATTAGGCTGAAGGGTCTGTTTGAATTCTGTTGGCATTCTGTGACTCTATGATTCTCTGTCCCGCATGATTGCATAAACCTCTATGAGGTCACACCTTAGTCCAGGCCTATTCAGCCTCTCTCGATAGCGTAAATTTTCCAACCCTTATAAATAAAAATATGTCACGAAACTCCTACATTTTGCACCATTTGCTAATTCTCTCCTTCCCCCAGCACCCGCATACTACTGACTGAAACTGAAAATGTCTCTGTCTAAACTTGGATTCCTATCTCCTCTGCAATTCTGGTGACAGAACATTCACGTCCTTCCTACAGCTCAGAGATACCGCTCAGATCCGACTTCCTCAAGCTCTCCCATGTCCTGTGGAGTGGTGACCTTCTGGTTAAACATCAACCACTTGTATCCCAATGGTTAAACATTTCGTATGATCTGCTTTTGTTTTCTTCACTATTTACCTCCGAAGCGGCACCAGTCGCCAATCTGTCCAAATCTCTTTCTCAAAGCTTGTTGCAATCAGTATCCTCATTGTGAATCACCAGTTTTCTCACTGCCTGTTTTGCAGCAAGCCATGAGTAAGGCACATGGTATAGCGGCCGTTATTTCAGTAGGGCGGGAATTCAGCCGGAGCGATGACACATTAACATTACGAGTGGTGTGAGTGAGACCACACCTGGAGTATTATCTGTACTCTCAAAGACGACATTCTCACCAAAGTCACCCTGGCTATCAAGACTGCTCCGCGACTTAATAAGATCACAGCCGATCTGATCATCCTCAGTTCGCTTTTAATGCCCATAACATCGATTCGCTTCCTGATTAAATCTTTCTCGATCACAGCCTTCGATGGACCCATCATCCACACCCCGTGCGATTAAAATTTCCATTCGTTATCCTCTGAGAGAAGAATTTCCTTCGCATGTCTTTGGGTATCTCCTTGTGATGAGATCAAGCCCTCCCGGCATGGATTCACTCCCACAAAGGAAATGACATTCCCTCAGTTTCCCTGACAAGTTCTGAAAAAATCTTGTGTATTTGAATAGAGTTACTTCTTCTAAACTCCAGTGAGTACAGGTTCAATCTCCT
>NW_025213060.1:0-667 GCF_004010195.1 Chiloscyllium plagiosum
ACAGAGGCAGATTTGTACTCTTGCATAATTTTCACTGTCCATGCCTGGCATATGCTCCACTTTAAACTGACCATCAGGCCAGGGAATAAACCCTTGTTCAATGGGGAATACAGGAGGACGATCTAAGAGCAGCAGCAGGTACACCTCAAAATGAGGTGACGTTACCAAACAGGACCACTTACTCACCAAATAGCATAAACAGCTAGTGACAGACATATCCAACCAACAAATCAGACCTCATCTCTGCAATCCTGTCACATGCAGTCAGGTTGAATTGTGTGGTCAATCAAACAACTCAATAGAGAAAGAGTATCCCCACATACCAACTTCCTCAATGATGGAAAAGCCTAGAACAGCAATAGAAAAAATTAGGCTCAATCATTCACAATAATGTTCAGACAGAAGTATCGATGGGATGATCTATTTTAATCCCCTCTGTATGGCATTCTTCAGCGAATTCGATTCACTGTATGTGGTATCTACAAACGGCTGGAGGGATTGGAGAATGCAAAGGCTGTGGGCCCTGATAACATTCCAATCAAGCTGTTCCTGCTGGGATACAGCACTGGGACCTACCTGACAATGTGGGAAACTATCCGGGTGTGGGTTCAATGATATGGTCAGTCCAGGTCTGGATAACGGTAATCCCTGGGATATTGCTAGGTGG
>NW_025213060.1:2874-9408 GCF_004010195.1 Chiloscyllium plagiosum
TGAGCTCTGAGATAGACAGAAGCAATTCAAAATGTACTCCCATCAGTCTGTAACATGTTTAAACACACAGTGATATTGTTGCCACGAAAATGATTATGAGTGCGCATTAACAGGGAGAAAGTGAGCACTGCAGATGCTGGAGATCAGAGTCAAAAAGTGTGGTTCTGAAAAAGCACACCCGTTCAGGCAGCATCTGAGGAGCAGGAGAGTCGACTATTGGTTCACAATATTAATATAAGGGAAAATAATTGCATATTTACAAAGTCCTTGTACTTAACAATAATGTGGTCATTGGTAGTGGTAATGAGACTCATCATTTAAATGTTCCTTACTGTGAGTTGGGCACTGTTTTCATCATATTGTTGTTATAAAAGTGAACTGAATAAAGGGGGGAAATAATGTTTATTGGACAATCTAAAAGTTGATATTAATAAAGACTATCGAAACTTCAGCAAAAAGACTTTACTGTTCAATGTGAGAACAATGCTGCAAACATTTACACAGAGATTTCCAGCTCAAGTCACACACAAGGATGTTGGGCTGAGATCATACGGTCCATCAATGGAGCTGCACAATTCTGTTTGGATACTGACATTGTGGGGCTAAAATACACTGGATATGGTTTATGATGGATTCAATGTAAGATTTCATGTGCTGCAGGAGCCCACTACCTTTATAACACCTTCATTCAGGATCGGGTCTAAGGTATAGGATTACAGAGTTTAGGTGGCACACAGAAGAGATATATTTGCAAGACATGGTTGTTTACAGGTCATTGTTACAAATGTTGGACTGCGTCTGGACCAGCGCCATGTGCTAGTCCATTGACCTGTCTACCCCACACACATCTCCCTGTTCTTCAGGTATGTCTCTAACCAGTCTGTTGTGAGGCATTGTGTGAGTAACAGCCCAGCTCCAGTTTGGAAGCTCTCTGACCAGATTGTGAAGATGGCCAGTGTTTTGGAGGTAATGATGAGGCTCAATAACACTGTGTCTGAATTCAGGCTATTTTCTCAAAGTCATTTTCGACAGCTTTGCTGCCTGCAAGATGGTGTGTTCACTGATCTCAACATGAATCAGCTGTTTACTACAGTCACTGAATTGTGTAATAGTTAGCTGTGTACTCCGGTATTTTAATTATTGTTCACTTCAATTGTTTTCAACGGAAAAACAATGTTGTTTGGTTTATTTTAAAATATGTAAGAAACAAAGTGATACTAACTCTTCATTACACAAAATGTAAAAGTGACCTGCTGTATATTTCCCTCAGATTAATCAAACAAAAGTTAAATATTGCCTCTGAAGCAGGATTATGTGAACAGGACTATGTCCCAGGCAACATCACCATTCTCTCTGGTAGGGTCTGTCCCACTGACAGGACACAGCCAGGCAAAGAGGGCAGATCCTTGGTATATAATCAATACAGTGCCCAGCATTGATGCTGGATCCTGTGGCTGCTAGACTGCTCTGTGGCAGGTTATGGGGAAATCAATAAAAGGGAAACATATCATTGACCGCATCGTCACTGATCTGCCTGCTGCAGATACACTTCACCATTTCATACATCGGTAAGAATGGTCACTGCACAATCGAAAGCAAGGGTACATTTTGCAGACACTCCTCATGATATGAAGCCCTCTGGGTAATGAATGCGACAACCTTTAAACAGATTGAGCAACAAATGATGAGGCATCCATGAGATGCAATGGGCCATCAGCAGAAGAAGAATCGTGCTCTGTACAACTCATACAGTCTGCAACTCCATGGCGCAACATACCGTCGAGTGCACAGTAACAATCTCGGCTCGACCTACCTCCATCAGTACAATAACCACCACGGCCCGACATACCTCCCACTGTACAGTCACCATCACAGCCCGACATACCTCCCACCGTACAGTAACCATCACGGCCCGACATACCTCCCACTGTACAGTAACCATCACGGCCAGACATACCTCCCACTGTACAGTAACCATCACAGCCCGAAATACCTCTCACTGTACAGTAACCATCACACCCTGACATACCTCCCACTGTACAGTAACCATCACGGCCAGACATACGTCCCACTGTACAGTAACCATCACAGTCCGACATACCTCCCACTGTACAGTAACCATTACGGCCAGACATACCACGCACTGTTACAGTCACCATCAAGAACTCAGTGCTTTGCACTGCTGCCTCACCCAAGTCCTAGGTTCAATTCTGGCCTTGGGTGACTGTCTGTGTGGAGTTTTCACATTTACCCCGCGTCTGCGTGGGTTTCCTCCGGGAGCTCCGGTTTCCTCCCACAGTCCAAAGATGTGCAGGTCAGGGGAATTGGCCATTCTAAACTGCCCATAGTGTTTGGTGCATTAGTCAGGGTTCAATATCGTGCAGGGGAATCGGTCTGGGTGGGTTTCTCTTCTGAGGGGTGGTGTGGACTGGTTGGGCTGATGGTTTCTACATTGTAGGGAATCTGATCTAATCTCCAAGGTTCAAATCAGGAATGTGATGGAATAAACACTTGTCTGTATGAGTGCAGCTCCAACAGTATTCTAGTATGGAGTGGAATATCCTGTCTTACAAACTTGATTATTTTGGGGAAGTGAGACAATTGATTGATGAAGGCATGGGGCTGGATGTTGGCAGTTTGGACCTTAGCAAGACCTTTGATATGGTTCCTTATGGCAGGCTCATACAGAAGGTGAAGTGAAATGGGATCCGCCGTCAGTTAGTAAGATGGATAGAGAACTGCTTGGTCATAGAAGACAGAGTATTGGTGGAACAGTGTTTTTGTGACTGGAGATCTGTCAATAGATTGGCGGAGTTGCAGCTTGTGAGGATGATTGCCAGAGAATACAACAGGATGTAGGTCAGCTGCAGACTTGGACAGAGAAAACACAGATGTAACTTTATCTGGACAATTGGGACGTGATGCATTTTAGAAGGTCTAATGCAGGAGAAAAGTATAAAGTGGATGGAAAAACTACAGGCTGCATCAACATCCAAAGAGATCTCGGGATACAGCTCCACAGTTCCCGGAGAGTGGCAACACGGGTGGATAGGGTGATCAAGAAGACTAATGGCAAACTTGCAGACAAGCATCAGAGCATGCAATATGAAAATTAGTAGTTCATATTGCAGCTGTGGAGAAACTTAGTTCGGGCACATTTAGAAAATTGTGTACAGTACTGGTTGCCACACCAGCAGAACGATGTGGAAGTGTTGGAGAGGGTATGGAAACGTTTTACCAGGATGTTGTCTGGTTTGGAGAGGATTAGCCAGAAGGAGAAATTGAACAAACATGGTTTGTTTGCAGCTGGGCAACATTGGCTATGGGGCTATGTGATAGATATTTACAAAATTATCAGAGACATAGAGAGAAGGACAGTTAAAGACTTTTTCGCAGAGGAGAGATATCCATTACTCAGGACCTTAGGTTTTAGTAAAGGAGAAAGTTCAGGAGATATACTCGGCAAGTTTTTGTTTTGCTTTTCCTGATAGAATGTGAAAGTGACTGGAATACATTGATAAGAGGGGAAGAAGCTAATATAGCAAGGTTTAAGAGGCAACTTGACACAGAGCAGAGACAGCAACGAATAGAATTACATAGAATGTGTAGAAGCAAAAACTATCGTTTTAACTTCAGAAGGGAATCATGTGTCAGTATAGGCTTGGTGGGCCGGAAGGGCCTTTTCCTGTGCTGGACTGTTCCTTAAGTCAAGATTTGTGTGCAGCAGTGGCGAGATGCTCAGTGAATGATTACTGATGATCAATAACCACATTATTATTGATCTCTCCTCATCAACTTGCAGGTTCATGTCCTCCCTTCCACTGTCGGGAAACCCAATACGGAGAATTTGACGTGAAAGTCCGAGCTGGTAACTGGTAACTCCATTTCCCCCATCGCTCCTACGGCCTTCTATCTTGGACACCAACGTCTCAGGGGACACTGCACCAACAGAAGCTGCACGGATGCCAAATCCCCGACGTTGGCATCTGACACATGCCAGCCTCACCATGCCATCTCATAACAAATCCGACCCACTGACTGTACACGTGTACTTCAACGCTGCAGTTCATGGTGCACTGACAACTCTCATGGCAATGCTGCTGCAAGGACACTGTGCTCAGGGACACACACCCAGCTCATGGCCTGTCCCTCTGGACCCAGCTCATGGCCTGTCCCTCTGGGCTGCTCACTCCGTGTTTGTACACACTCAATGCTGCTGCTAGGACACTGTGTTCAGGGACACACACCCAGCTCATGGACTGCCCCTCTGGGCTGCTCTCTCCGTGTTTGTACACATTCAATACTGCTGCAAGGACACTGTGCTCAGGGACACACACCTGCAGCTCATGGACTCTCCCTCTGGGCTGCTCACTCAGTGTTTGTACACACTCATTGCTGCTGCAAGGACACGTTGCTCAGGGACACACACCCAGCTCATGGCCTGTCCCTCTGGGCTGCTCACTCAGTGTTTGTACACAGTCATTGCTGCTGCAAGGACACTGTGCTCAGGGCCACACACACCTCATGGACTGTCACTCTGGGCTGCTCTCTCCGTGTTTGTACACACTCAATGCTGCTGCAAGGACACTGTGCTCAGAGACACACACCCAGCTCATGGGCTGCTCAGTTCTTGTTCGTACACATTCACTTTGAGCTGACTTGAATGCTCAAAGAATTATTGCCTTGCCTTACCCTGCCCTCAGCAGTGTTTCCCCTCAGCCGGAGCTACCATGCTCAGACGCCTGTTGTATTGTCTTGGTGTTTAGCACAGACACAAACCAGGAAGCTTGATATCATTGTCCACAGTCAGTCACGGTGCCCAGCACAGTGAGTCAGGGGATGTCTCAGATCCCAGTCCGGGAGCTTGGACACGGTCAGTCAGCCTGTCGTGGTTGTTAGGGTCAAGATACATCCCCTGTGAGGGGGTGAGGAGCTGAATGTTGGAGAGACCCTTAATCCTCTTGGCTCTTTCTCTCCTATTGTAGGATGGTTCCATCTGGGATGTGAAAATTAGCAAGTGGTATTAAGGGAGATGGAAAAGTTTGGTACAGCTGTTAGTGCTGGGAAAGCTGTGGGAAAGGTGGGGAGGTGTCCTGAGTGAGTGAGTGGGCAGCACAGACACCAGATAGAGTTGGGCAGAGGGACAGAGAAGAGGTTAGAGAGAGACCGAGAGACGGTGCTGCATTTAGGGAGAGTGGGAGAACATGCACCTTGGTGGGAGGTGGGTGCAGTAAGAAGGCTGGCACCTCACTGACCCAGGGGTCAGCTTCGGACCAAGCAGGCAGGGTCTAGTGTTGTGGCCTCCCCTGCCAGTCCTGGAGGAAGATAATGTCCCTCTTCTGCACCATGCAATCCACCAGAACCTCAGGGGCTTGGCCACAAAGTGGGGCCCCAGGTTTACCGTGCGTGCCATGTCCAGGCCAGTTTTGGCTTGTCAATCTAAGATTGCACTGTCATTTTAATAATGGCACCTAGGACAGAGAGGCTGGTGCATTCTGGGATATCCAGGCAGTGGGCAGTTGTTATGACGAAGGGGAAAATCATCGTGTTCGTGTCAGTTGAGAAGATAATCACGCGGGCAGGGAGGGTAGTTGCTGAGGCAGATTGCGGATTGTATCATGAGAGAATGCACTTCACCTTGTGGAGAGAAACTCTCCATGAACCTGAACTAAAATGAGACTTGACCAAATCATAAGATGGTTTAGGCCTCTGTCTGTCTGAATCAAAATAGGGATGCAGTATGAAATATTGGGAGCAACAAACTTGGAGCAGAGAATTATACAGGACATTCAAATCCTTAAAATGGGGTAACACAATGTTCCAGACTGTTAAAAGAAGCCGGGGAAAATTTGCTTCCTTATAGTTACCCACATTATCCAATCCTCACTGGATGCAGGGATGGTGCCGGAGGACTGGAGAATGGCTAACACCGCAGCTTTGTTTAATGTGGAGCAAGGGACTGATTTAATAGGTCGCGGCTGGAATTCTGAGACAGTGGATAAACGGTCACTGAAAAAGTCCCTGGGACTCCAGGACGGTCAGTTTGGATTTATTCAAGGAAGATCGTGTGTAATTAATCTGACTGTGTCGGTTTGAGGCATTAACCTGTAACTGCATATGACTGACTTGGATTTAACGAGAGAGCCCATGGCAGACTGTTTAAAAACAGAAAGTATGGGGTCCAGGTGAATGGAGCGAACAACCCAGAGAAGTGCAAGGCAAGGCATTTGGGGACATCGACAATAGAGAGAAATGTACAACAAAATGAGAATATGGTCAGTGTGGGCAGATTAACGAAGGTAGCTGAAACATCAATAATCTCGTTAATGTAGCAAATTGCATTATTTCCTCTATCAGACAAAATAATGAACTTCAGAGCAGGAAGCTTATGCAGGAACTGTATAAGTAATGAGTTCAGTCACAGCTTGGGGACTGTGTACAGTTCTGGTCACTCCATCACATGGAAGGATGGAATTGGACTGGAGAGGGTACAGAGGAGATTCTCCACCCTGTGAACGGGGAAGTGCAGTTATG
>NW_025213060.1:10999-13406 GCF_004010195.1 Chiloscyllium plagiosum
CTTGTTGACAAGTTCCCAGCTTCATTCTTGCCTTATTGAAGGCTGCTCTCAGTCAACTAATGTTTCTCACTCTCAATTATTGCATATCATTCTCTACCATCATTTTGAACTTTACAAAATAAAATGATCGCTGCCCCCCAAAACGTTCCCCTACTGACACTGGATCCACTTGCCCCATCTCTTTCCCAAGGACCAGGCCCAACTGTACATGCTCTCTTGGGCTGGACACATACTCCTGAAGTGTGCTCTCCTCCAAGTAATCCAGGGATACTGGCCCCTCATGACCCTGCACCACCAATAACCCAGTCAATATTTGGATAAATTAAGTTTCTCAGTATAACTAAACTTAGTATTGTCATCGCTCTCAAATGCCCCTGCAGAGATGTGAGTGAGCCTCAAGCTCCGGCTCCATGTTGCTCCCTCACATGGTCACTCCCTCTGTGACTCGCTGTTGATTTCGAGCCTCCTGCTCTGCTCTTTCTCCAACTCCAAGTCCCAGTTGGCCTCGATCCTCGCTGCTGATTAATATTCTACTGCTCTCTCTCAGGGTCTCTCCCCTTGTGACTCCCAAGTAATGGTAGGCCTCAAGCCTCAGCTGAGATTTATAACAACCCGTTCCGCACTGCGCTCTTATAGGATCGTTGTTGTACCTGGAAGACAGTGGAAAAAAGGAGGATTAGACAGAGCAGAGGGTGTTACAGTGATTGAGGGAGCTGTATGGGATGGAACAGGTTATCTGGGGTGCTAGGGAGACCTGCAGCAACTAAAGAGGTTTACTGGAAGATAGAGTGAGAGTTGAAGACACAGAAGAAGGCAAAGGAAATACAAAGATTGTGGTTTGTTCATGATGGAGCTTTGTAGAGTCTAAAGGGCTTTTTCTGAGCTGCTTACAGAGATGTGTAGGCTTCAACAAATGCAAATTGAGAACCAGCAAGTGTTGTATGGTATTGGAGACTGTTGGATGTTACAGAGTTAGAAGACTCGCAGTAACTGGGCAGAATATAAACTTTCAAGCACTGGTGGTGTTCAAGGTCCCTCAGGACATGAAGAGGTGCAGAGAATGGAAGCATTCCAAATAGTGGGATGGTAGGGGCTGGAAGTCATGAGATAGATAAAGAGGACGAAAAGTGCCAATTTAGCACACACTACCATTGTAATTATAGAGATTTAGGAAGGGAACCTGTGCTGCCATTGATTACAGTTATATGGAGAGTTACAGAAGCTGAAGGGGTGACAAATTTACAAAAGGGAGAGATTTTAAGTGATCAGAATTTCCAACGGCTGGTGCAGTGGCTCAGGAAGGCAGCTCACCACCTTCTCAGGAACAACACAAAATCAACAAGAACTGCTGACTCAGCCATCAAAGTTCATGTCCGTGAATGAATGAAGGAATAAAAGATCTACAAGTAGCACTGAGGTCACTCAGGCAGGCTCTTTCAACAGCACTTTACAAACCCGAACCACTATACCCTGGAAAGACAGGAGATCCAGCTGCATGGGAACACCAGCATTTCCAAGGTGCCCTTCAAGCCACACTCCATCCTCCCAGCACTGTGTCTGTCCCTACACCTAAAGGACTGCAGTGGGTGAGGAAGGCAGCTCACCATCACCTTCTCCAGGGAATTACAGATGGGAAGGTAATTGTGATACTCTGCTGTTTCCAGCCAGACAGAAAAATAAATCCAGCAGTGTGTGTGAAAAGAAATTTCCCTTTCAGAACAACATGCTGTGCATGGAGAGAGGAATTGTCTGATTGGCACAAGACAGAGAGTGTGAAGAAAGGGGTCTTTTTCACGATGGGAAATGGTGATGAGGGGAGCTCCGCAGGGGTCAGTGTTGGGACTACACTCTACACGTTATTCATTCAGAGTCTGAACAAAGGATGTGAAGGGGTACGAGAAATGGGTTTCCAAGAAAGATTTCAGGGATGAAATTCGTGTCATATGAGGAGCAGGTGAAGTCTCTGGGTCTGCACTTGATGAAGTTTCAGAGGCGGCAGCAGAATCTCATTCAAATTTACAGAATACTGAGGGGCCTGGATGGAGTGGAGGTGGGCAAGATGTTTCCACGAGCAGGAGAGACTAGAGGTCAAGGGCACAGCTTCAGAGTGAAGGGACCACCCTTTAGAATAGAGATATGGAGGAATTTATTCAGCCAGAGGGTGATGGATCTGTGGAACTCACTGCCTCATGGGGCTGTGAATGCTAAGTGATTCAGTGTATCTTACTCAAAGATAAACAGGTTCTCGATGAATAAGGAGATCAAGGGTTACAGGGAGTGAGAGAATGGGGTTGAGAAACAATTCATACACAATCGAATAGTGGAATAGACCTGATGGATTGAATGGCCTAATTCTACCCCTATACATGATGGTCTTATGGACTGCGCTTATTCCATAAGTTTCTAA
>NW_025213060.1:15171-21769 GCF_004010195.1 Chiloscyllium plagiosum
TGTTACATAGATAGTAAGTCTTGTAGAAACTGATCGGGAGAGTCACAAGCATTGGAGCTGGTTCCACAAATCAGAGGTGTTGCAGGGACCTGAGAGGATTACGCAGATCGGGAGAATTGTAGGATGTCCACATTTTCAGACTGTTTCAGGAATGGAAAAGGTCACACAGTTAAGGAGGTATGTTGGAGCTGTGGGGGTTCACAGAGACACGGAGGTTTGAAGGGGTTGGGGCTGATTATGGATAGATGGATATATTTAGGGGCAGCAATATGGAACGCAGAGGGAGAGTTTAGATTAGATTCCCGACAGCATGAGAACAGGTACTTCGACCCAACAAGTCCACACCAACTCTCCAAAGAGTAATCCATCCAGACCCACTTCTCTCCGACAATGCACCTAACATTATGGACAATTTAGCATGGCCGATTCACCTGAACTGCCCATCTTTGGACTGTGGGAGGAAACTGGAACACCTGGAGGAAACCCACGCAGACACAGGGAGAAGGTGCAAACTTCACACAGACAGACAGTCACCTAACGCTGGAATCGAACTTGGGTCCCCGGCACTGTGAGGCACCATCGCTCACCACTGAGCCACCGTGCTGTCCCAAATTGCAGAATTACACAAAGGGAGAGTGTTTGAGGTGCTGGGAGGACTGTAGGGAGAGGACGAGCAAACAGAGATGTGGAGTGCTGCTGTGGCTTGAAAAGGATCTGGAGGTGTCCATATCGGTAAGGGTAGGGTTGGGAGAAGGTTACTGTGGTCGTGTGGTGCTATAGGCCAGGAGGCAGGAGTGTGATCGGACCTGCAGAAGGTTACAGTGTTTTCATGTTTTCTTGGGGCTTGAGGAAGGTACACAGGTGGGTATTTTGCTCCAGGCTGGAGGATTTTACAGAGACGGGGTTACTGTAAGTATTGTGCAAAACTACAGAAATGGGAATTATTGTACTGAGTGCAGGATGAGATTATTGAGATTGGGCATGTAATCGACACTGGAGCAATTTACACATAGGGAGTGTCGTCAGCATTGGAGTAGTTTTCAAATATACAGCGGGAATTTGGGAGGGGTGAAGGTTACAGAAATAGGAAAATTTCTGGGAATTACAAGCATTCAAAACATTGGCACAAACAAGTTAGACCGAAAGGCATGTTTCCTTGCTAAATGACTCTATCACATGACAAGAGATAGCGTGAGGAGGGAATATAGAACAGAAAGATCCCAGGTTTCAATACCATCTCCTTGAGGGAGGCCTGCTTTCCCCTCTGTTGTACTGATCCTCACTAAGACAGCACAGGCCTGAATTGATAACTGTCAACTTACTGTATTGACATATGAAGGCTCAGTACAGCAGAGATGAAAATTAACAAGAGGTGGGGTTTGAGCCTGGGACCATCATGCTCTGTGTTCGTGCTTCAACACTGTATCTGTGTCGTGTCTTCTGGACCAATGTTCGATCACTTAAATACACTCTGCTCTGTTCACTGTGAGTGATCTTACCTCACTGCAGGATTTACTGAAGGCTCCAGATCTCACTCTCCATCTCTTCTGGCTGACCAACTGTCTTCAGTGTGGTGATGGACGAGACAGGAATTGGGAATTCTGATGAGTCAAGAGCATCCTGAGTATCTACAGAAGATAGAGAAACAGACAGAATGGGAAATTAGACTGATGCAGTGAGGGTTACACATGGAGAATGGCACTGAGTCAAACAGAGATCTGGAAAATCCCAGTCTCCATCCCTGGTTTGTGTTGCCTCATCTCCCTGGAGTGGAGAATTCTGTTGGCCCAGGATCTGGAGTAGCTGCAAAAGGTGCAGTCACCGGCATCATTTAAACCTTCACAGTGACAGATATCACATGAAGACAGACTGTGTGATATCACCAGAGTGCTGGAAGGTATCGCGATCAAACCACGGTCAGGAAGAAGGTGCACTGGGATCAGGACTCAGGGATGAGGGAGCTATCAGTGGACCAGGCAATGACCTCGTGTTACTCTCACTGGACTGTTCATCTAGAATTTAATGCCAGAGTCAGGGATACACATCTAACCGCTTAATAATACCCTTTCAGTAAGCAAATCTGTTATAGGCTGCCAGTCTGGCCTACATATGAGTCCAGACCCAGGGCAATGGGATTGACGCTCAAATGCCCACTGTAATGCTCTGGCAAGCCACTCAGCTCTAAGGCTGGTCAGGGTGGGCATGCGATGCTGGCCAGTCAGAGACAGCAACATCCCATGAGTGATTTAAAATCAACACTGTTGGGAGCAGTGTCCTGGCCAATCATGTCGGTAGGTTTATGGACAGGGCTTTAAACTGACATGGAGTGTTCAGAGACATAGTTCAGATGAAAGGGGCTTTCCAAATCCAAAGAGAAAATGTGAAGCCTCGGAACAGCATGGGAACGTGGCTGAAGACAATCAGAAAAGAACAGGAAGGGACAGAGTTTAACTAAAACTGGACATCAATGAATCGGTTTGTGACGGGGCATTGTGGGGAAGAGGAAATTATAATGTTGCTTTTTTTTGGAATGGACAAAGTATCTACAATAAGGTAATAGACTTGGGACACAGAGATAAATGAGATTTAGTCACCAGACAGACGTGGTTACAGGTTGAACAAAAGGTGGAACATAAATATTCAACAGTAAACAACCTTACAGGGTCTCAGGCAGAATGGAAAAGCAAGATGGGACCCCTGACACTAATGGATAACAAAGGCATTATAGAGAAAGCATTTGGCCTCAGACTATGCAGCTGAATCAGCCTGAATGCAAATTCTGGGTGCTGTGTGTCAAAAACATAAGCAGGAAGAACAGTTTTTATGCTGCCTTGCAGTATTTCATTGCTCATCCCTGCATTAAACAGGAATGTATCAGAAGTTGTAGCAAAGGTGGTGTGATAATTTTTGGAGACTTCAATCTTTGTATAATCTGGGACAGACACATTGGCAAGTGTGATATTATCCGAGATCCTCCTTGAATGTTTTTGTCAGTGTTTCTTTGAATAACGCACTGTGCAAATAGCGAGGGATGTAACTATCTCAGATCGACTGTTGGGTGATGGAGCTGAGTGAATGAATAATATCACACCGAGATCCTCCAAGAAATTATACCGGAATTCAAAGAGATTATGACATTTTAAAGTGACCATAAAGCACACCCGAGCATCAGTAACAAAGCCCATTATATGATTTTGAGAGAGAACTGACCAAGGTAAACAGGGGAAACAGACTGAAATGTCAGTCTGTAAATGAACAGTGGAAAACATTTAGAGCCAGAGAGACCTAGAGACGTACAGAACATAAACAGACCCTTCGGTCCAACTCGTCCACACCGACCAGATATCCTTTCCTAATCTCGTCCCATCTGCCAGCACTTGGCCCATATCCAAATAAACCCTTTTTATTCATATACCAATCCAGATGCTTTTTGAATGCAGCAATTGTACCTGCCTCCACCACATCCTCTGGCATTACATTCCATACATAACCACACTCTGCGTGAAAAGGTTGCCCCTTAGGTCCCCTTTAAATCTTTCATCTCTCACCTTAAACCTGTGCCTTCCATTTCTGGTCTCCACTACCCCAGGGAAAAGACCTTGTCTGTTTATCCTACCCATGCCCCTCACGATTTTATAAACCTCAGGAATGTCACTCCTTAGCCTCTGACGCTCCAGGGAAAACAGTCTCTGTCGTTTCAGCCTCTCCCGATAGCTCAAATCCTCCAAGCCTGGCAACATCCTTGTAAAACTTTTCTAAACACTTTCAAGTTTCACAACATCTTTCCAATAATAAAAGACCAGAACTGCATTCAATATTCCAGAAGTATCCTAACCAGTGTGCTGTACAGCTGCAACATGACCTCCAAACTCCTATAATCAATGCTCTGACTAATAAAGGAAAGCATACCAAACACCTTCTTCACTATCCGCTTACCTGGGTAACACTTACGGGGGCACGGGCATGGACATGGATTGGACTGTGGGTGTGGCGGGTGGGGGGCGGTGTTGAACAGGTTTGGGGATGGGCTGAGGGTGATGTCAGACGTGTCTGGGAGGTGGGGGCAGACGGCGGATGGAGGGTGGTGTCGGACAGTTTTGGGGGCAGGATTCGCTGTTGGGTCAGTTTGGGGGTGCGACGTTGAGGGGAGGGTGGGGGCGCTGTTGGATGGGTTTGGAGGCGGGCGGGGTGTGTTTTTGGGGTCTGACAGGGTGTGGGGGCTCGCTCATAGCTTGCTGCTGCCTAGTCACCTGAACAGGGAGCAGACTGGAATGAAATCTCCGAGCCCCAGAGGAAAGGCATTGAATTGATTAACCGAATAATCAATTATCCGAACGAAATAGTGCCCGTCCATCTTGTTCAGATAATCGAGGTTCCTCTGTAAACCATCTGGACTATATCCTGGTGTTCTGTGAGTTTTACCTTCACCCAATCAACCCCTGCTCAATCCTGCTGAATGGCAGCAATATTGGCCCAGTTCCAGTTTAAGACCTAAATCTGTCAACCTGTATGATCTTTTTCCACAACTATGTTAACAACAAAGACAGTTTGTTGGACCCAAAGTGCTCTCTGACTGACACTTCAGTCACTTGCCTGACCTCGTTTTCTGAGGACAGGTCCAGTGTTGCACCCGCCTGAGTAGTGGAGAGCCCTCTACGTCTTGATTTAGGAAAGTTTCTTGGACACATTTTACAAATTCCACCGAGTACGGCCCTTTTACACTCTGGGTAACCCAGTCAATCCAAGGGAAGTTAACATCTCCATCCAATACTACTCTATTATTTTTATAGGTACCTGCAAACTCACTACACATTTGCTCCTCTCGTACCGGCTGGCTATTTGAAGGACTAGAACACGATCCCAGCAGACTGACCATCCCCTCTTTGTTTCTAACTTTTAAATTTATGGCCTCATTTGATGACCGCTTAACAGAATTTTCTCGATGCACAGGTGTTATGTCCATCCTAATCAAAAGGACAACTCCCCACCTCACGTACTTGTCCTTCTGTCACGCCTATAACTCGTGTGTCCTGGAACATGGAGCTGCCGGTTCTGCCCTTCTCTCAGCCATGTTTCTGTTATGGCTCTAATATCCCAGTCCCCAGAACTAATCCATGCTCTGAGCTCGTCTGCCTTACCAGTCAGGCCTCGTGTGTTGAAATAAATGCCCTTTAAACCAGGTATCTTTCCCTCGCTCGACTGTGCCCCTGGATATCCTGAATAGGTAACTTGCTCTTGATGGCTGATGTATTTCCCCTGACTTTTCGATGGTCCCTCTCTCACTCAGAGTCTCAACTCCCTGCCAAACTAATTTAAATCCTCCTGGGGAACACGAGCAAATCTCCTCCCTGGGATACTTGTGCCCCTTTGCATCAAGTGCAAAGCATCCCCTTTGTACAGGTCCCCTCTACCCCAGAAGAGATCCCAATGACCCAAGAACTGAAAAACCTGCCCACTACACCAGCTCCTCAGCCACACATCCATCCGGCCTACTTTTCTATTTCTATCCTCACTGGCACTTGGCACTGGGAGTAATCTGGAGATCATTAAGGTCAATATCCTGCTTTTTAAACTTCTCACCTGACTCTCTGTACTCATTTCACAGGACCCCATCCCTTTGTCTACCTCTGTCATGTGAACCAATGTGCACAATGACCTCTGGATGTTCACCCCCTCCCCCTTCACAATGTTCAATAACGACTCAGAGACATCCTTGACCCTGGTACCCGGAAGGCAGCACACCATCGGGGGTCTCTTCTGCAGCCACACAGTCTCCTGTCTGTCCCCCTCACAACTGAGCCTCCTATCAGTATCACGATCATTACAGAGGATCTGGCAGACATAGACAGGGAGGAACTCCCTGCAGTTGGGTCCATGTTAGGAAAGTGGAGTATTTTAAAGTGATGCAGTGAGAACGCAGGGCCGGTGTGCTCCTTGAAGAGTGAATAGTAAAGGCAGCAAGTCCAGGGAACACTGAACAAGTGATATCGTGAGTTTGATAAATAAAATACAGTGCAATAAAATCAGGTGAAGCCCTTCACAAGGATAGAGAGTGCAAGGGGATTGTGGAAAATGAAGGACAAACAATGGTCATGAAATATATTTGGTAGATACGATTGCGGAAAAGCCACAGGTATTTTATCAGCATCGTGAGAGTAAGAGGATTCCCAGTGAAAGAGGGAGGCCTGTGAGAAACCAAAGGGACAATCTGTGCATGGAGCCAGAGGAAGCAGGTGAGGTCTTCAATGAATCCATCCCATCTGTATTCACACAGGAGAAAGGCATTGTAGCCAGGGATTTCAGTTGGGATGCTGAGGTTCCAGAACATGTTAAGATCAATAAAGAGGAGGTATTAAATGTTTTCACAGGCATAAAGTTGGAGAAATCTCCAGTGCCCAATGAAACGTATAGAATATAGATAGAACATGGGTCAATACAGCACAGAACAGGCCCTTCGGCCCACGATGTTGTGCCGAACATTTATCCTAGCTTAAGCAGCCATCCATGTACCTATCCAATTGCTGCTTAAAAGTCACCAATGATTCTGACTCTGCCACTCCCACAGGCAGCGCATTCCATGCCCCCACCACTCTCTGGG
>NW_025213060.1:23242-25906 GCF_004010195.1 Chiloscyllium plagiosum
GTATTTCCTCTAGCTTACCAGTCCGTTTCACACTCTCCTCTTCAACAATACGGTCCCTCTCGTTTGTAAATACTGAAGAAAAGTACTCATTCAAGACCTCTCCTATCTCTTCCGACTCAATGCACAGTCTCCCACTACTGTCCTTGATTGGACCTACCCTCGTTCTCGTCATTCTTATGTTTCTCACATACGCATAAAATGCCTTTGGGTTATCCTTGATCCTATCCGCCAGAGATTTTTCATGCCCTCTCTTGGCTCTCCTAATTCCTTTCTTCAGGTCCCTTCTGGCTATCCTGTGTCCCTCCACTGCTCTGTCTGAACCCTGTTTCCTCAACCTTATGTAAGCCTCCTTCTTCCTCTTTACAAAACATTCAACCTCCCTCGTCAACCAAGGTTCCCTCACAGGATCATCTCTTTCCTGCCTGACAGATACATACATATGAAGGGCACGTCGTATCTATTCCTTGAAAAAGTTCCACATTTCAACAACATCCTTCCCTGACAGCCTATGCTACCAACTTTTGCACCTCAGATCCTGTCTTACAGCATCGTATTTACCCTTCCCCCAATTGTAAAACCTACCCTGTTGCACTCACCTATCTCTCTCCATAACCAAGGTGAAAGTCATAGAATTGTGGTCACGATCACCAAAATGTTCACACACTAACAAGCCCATCACTTGTTCCGGTTCGTTATTAAGTACCAAATCCAATATGGCCTCCCTTCTGGTCGGACAATCTACATACTGATGTAGAAAAGCTTCCTGGACACACTGCACAAACATCGCTGCAGCTATCCCAGGCTGCTATGTCATTCAGAGAAGGACATCTGCGCATCCTCACGTGGTCTGCACGACATAGCCACAGCAAAGCATTTGCCTCCCAATTACCCTCTTCAAAGGCCAAGGAAGTTACTCAGTTCAAGGGCAGCTAGGACTGGGCAAGAAAGGCTGGTCAGCCAGAGACACCCACATCCCATACCTGATGTAATAAATAATCCATTAGGATGGTCCCACTGGAACCGTGCTGGGGCCAGGGTCCTGGCCGATCATGTCAGTAGGTTTATTGACAGGGCTTTAAACTGACAGAGAGGATGCTGGGACAGGGTTCAGGTGAAAGGAACTTTCCAAATCCAAAGAGAAAAGGTGAAGCAATGGAACAGCATGGGGATGTGCCTGAAGGCAATCAGAAAGGAACAGGATGGGACAGAGTTTAACTAAAACTGTACATCAGCGAAAAGATTTATGACAGAAAATTGTGGGAAAGAGTAAGTTATGATTTTTTAATGGACAACGTCACTGTAACGTCACTGTAATAAGGTAGATGGATTTGTGACACAGAGATAAAAGAGATTTAGACACCAGGGAGACATGAATACAGGGTGAACAAAAATATTCAATGGTTCACAATCTTAAAACTCAGGAAAAATGGGTAACACTAAAAATAATGGGGAACAAAGGCATTACAGAGAAAGCATTTGGCTGCAGATCAGGAAGTAGAGTCAGTCTGAATGTAAATTACGACTTGCCAAGGACACAAGCAGCAGAACAGTTTTAGCTACTGAACAGTATTCCATTGCTTATCACTGCATTACACGAGGACTCATTGGAATTTTTTAACAAAGGCATTGTGATAATTTTGGAAAACTTCAATATTCGTATAATCTGGGACAACACACGGTCAACATTGATATTAGAATAGGACTTAGGTTAATTTTTTTTTCAGTATTTCTTTGAAAAACACATTGTGCAACTGGCTAGGGGCATAACTATCGCAGAGCGACCGTGTGATGAAACTTAGTGAATGAGTCATGTCACCGGGAGAGATCCTTCGGGAAATTGTGATAAAGTGCAGTTTAAATAAATATGAAGTTTTAAAGTGATTCATAGAGGACAAGCTACAACTAGAAACAAAAATAGACAATTACATGTGTGTGAGAGGAGAAATGACCAAGGTAAACAGGCTAAACAGACTGAGACATGTGTCTGTAAATGGACAGCAGAAAACATTTGAAGGAACAGTGTAAAACACTGAACAGAAGGACATTCCATTGAAACAGTATAAACCTCAGCAAGAAATCCCCAATGGTCCCTCACTCAGGACAAAAGGGATCATACTAGATTATGAGGTTGAGAAGATCCCCCAAAAGTACTTAAAATCCTGAAGTGAGAGAGTGTTTTAGGAGTAAATGTTAAATAGATTGTAAAGGGTATGCGAGCAGGAGGAGGGCAGTGGGAAGGGGAACTATGGTCAGGGTTTATTGACACGATAGGAACAGGGAGAGGTGAAGGTGCTGGAGGTGGAGAGAGTGTTGCAAAGAGTGGTCAGGGTCTGAACGGTGTTACAAAGCCAGTACGGATTTCTGCAGCTGGAGGGGTTTGCAGAGGTAGAACATAGAACATAGAAGAATACAGCGCAGTACAGGCCCTTCGGTCCTCGAAGTTGCACCGATCGAAGCCCACCTAACCTACACTAGCCCACTATCCTCCATATGCCTATCCAATGCCCGCTTAAATGCCCATAAAGAGGGAGAGTCCACCACTGCTACTGGCAGGGCATTCCATGAACTCACGACTCGCTGAGTAAATAACCTACCCCTAACATCTGTCCTATACCTACCATCCCTTAATTTAAAACTATGCCCCCTCGTAATAGCTGACTCCAT
>NW_025213060.1:28437-30213 GCF_004010195.1 Chiloscyllium plagiosum
TCTTTGACAAGCAATGCCACACCTCCCCCTCTTTTTCCCCCACCTCTGACCCTACTAAAACATTTAAACACTGGAAACAGCAACAGCCAATCCTGTACGTGTTCTACCCATGTCTCTGTAAAAGCCACAACATCGAAGTCCCAGGTACCAACCCACGCTGCAAGTTCACCTACCGTATTTCGTATACTTCTTGCTTTGAATTATACACTCTTCAAGCCACTTTCCTGTTTACAGGCACCCTGCTTTGAGATTGATGCCATGTTCCTAACCTCCCTACACTCTAGGTCCTGCACCCTAAAGCTACAGTCCAGGTTCCCATGTCCCTGCAGAGTAAGTTTAACCCCCCCGCTCCCCCAACAGCACTAGCAAACCTCCCGCCAAGGATACTGGTGCCCCTCAGGGAGGGACATATGTATGTTTATTTGTTCATTCATGGGATGTGGGTGTCACTGCCTGGAACAACATTCTTTGACCGAACTGTTAATTACCCAGAGGGTAGTTCAGAGTCAGCCATATTGCTGAGGGTGTGTTGGCCATACCAGGTTAAAATATTTGATGCCCTTCCTTAAAGGAAGTAAGTGACTAGAGGAGTTCTTCCTACTGATTAACAATGTTTTTATGGTAGCCACACCAATGTCTTTTACACATACAACATGACATCCCAACTCTTACTCTTAATGCTCTCCCCAATGAAGGTAACCACCCCAAATGCCTGCTTCACCAGCCTGTCTATCTGTGATACCACTTTGAAAGAACTGTGTACCTGCATCCCTGGGTCTCTGACTGACATCACTACCCAGGGCCCGAACATTAACTGTACAAGTCCCACCCTGGCTTGTTTCACCAAAATGGAGCACCTCACCTTTATTTAATTAAACTCCATCTGCTGTTCTTCAGCCCATTACCCGGGCAGGACTGTTCATCCTGTTGTATCATAGATAACCTTCATCACTGTCCACTTTATCGCCAATGTCAGTGTCACCCAAAACAATTACTTACCAGGAAACCAATATTTCCATCCAAACCATTTATCCAAATGACAAACACCAGTGGACCCACTACGCTGCTGTTCACATGCCTCCAGTCAGAAAAAAACAACATGTCTCCCATCACCCTCTGTCGACAACCATCAAGCAAATTTTGTAACCAGTTCACTAGCTCCTCCTGATTGCCATATCCTTTTTACACTGATCCGAGCTTATTACCCAGTTTACCCGACAGAACACAGAATGCAGAACAGTTCAGCCCAAGACCCTTCAGCCATGATTTCACGCCAACCTTTTATCCGACTGTAAGATCAAATTAAACTACATACCATTCATTTTACTATTATCCAGGTGTCTGTCCAAGAGTCTATTAAATGTCCCGCATGTGTCTAACGTTACTACCACCATTGGCAGTTCATCCAACAATATACCATTCTCTATCCTCTTATCCATCCTCCAATCACCTTAAAAATACACCCCCTTGTAATCGCCATTTATGTCGTAGGAGAAAAAGTCTCTGACTATTCACTCTCTCTGTGCCTCGCATCATCTTCTTCACCTCCACAAAGTCCTCCCGACACTTCTCCAACGAAAAAGGCCTTAGCTCCCTCAACCTTTTTGTTCGTAAGAGCTGCCTTCCATTCCAGGCAGCATCCTGGTACATCTCCTGTGTATGCTCTCTAAAACTTGCACACCCTTCCTGTAAACAGGGGACCAGACTGAACACAATATTCCAAGTGTGATCACGCCAGGACGCTATAAAGATGCAGTAAAACCTCACGGCCCTTAC
>NW_025213061.1:0-2852 GCF_004010195.1 Chiloscyllium plagiosum
GGTTTCAGAATACTCTGTCTGCACAAGGTTAATAACAGTGAACTTGTAATAGCTTCATAAAGTACGTCAATGGCAAAATTAAGGTGAAAAAACGTGCAACTTCTTTACAGTCTGAATCCAGAGAATGAAGAATGGAGAAGAGGGAAATGGCAGAACTATGCAGCAAATATTTCAGTTATGTCCTCACAGAAGAAAACAAAACATAAAAACAACATTCCTTGTAATACGATGAAAGTTGAATATGGTGAGAGAGAAAAAGGGAATATAATAAAATTAGCAAATAAACGTTATGGAAAAAGTATTTTAACTGAAAGTAATGGCCTGAGACAAAGGCAACAGAGATTTATCAAATGGGAAACATATTTGAGAAACAGACTTTTAGCAAAACTATGGAGAAGCAATGAATGCAATACGATTGGATTTTCAGAAAGATTTTTGATAAAACCCCAAGCATACTATGCAAATTCGAATCGTATGGGACTGGGGCTAACAGAAGGGCATGGTTTTACAATTGGAGAGCTAACAGGAAATAGTGAGTAGGAATACATCAATGTTTTATTTAGAGCAGAGGACTCTGGCGTATAGCAGGATTCAGTGCTTGGGCCCTAGCTATTTCAAATACACACCAAACGTTTGTTAGAGGGAATCAAATGCAATATTTCCAAGCCTGCTGATGGCAGTAATCGATAACGGATTATGAGTGGGTGAGGAGGATGTAAAAAAAAAAAGGTCCAGGTGACTGAGGCAAGTAGAGTGTCTGTGAAAATGTTGGGCAATGAAGAACAATGTGGGTAGATGTGACATTGTGCCTTCGATGAGAAAAAGAGAATGGCAGCCTACCATTTGAAAATGTGGAAAATGTTACTCTATAAAGGGAGCTACGCTTCTTTTCGTCTCATTCTTCACCGATCTCCGCCATCCATACAGGGCAGTGAGTTCTGAAGCCAGAAGAAAATACTGGGAATGACATTGGGACACTTACCAGTGTACATAGACCCACCAGTTGGGTAGTTGTAACATTGAAAAGGCTCTGGACCTCCCTGTACACTAGTCACTGAAAATATTTTTTTGCAGGAACAGAAAGCAGTTAGGAAGGTAAAAGAGTGCGTTGACCTTCATTTCAGGGGGATTTGAGTCCAGGAGGAGTAAGGGTGTCTTACTGCAGCTGGACAGGGCCTTGGTGAGATCGCATCTCGAACATTGTGCAGTATTGTGTGCAGTTTTGGTCTACCTACCTAGTAAAGGACAAACCTGACATTGAGGGAGTGCAGTTAAGGATAACCAGAATGATCTCTGGGATGACAAGTTTGTTGTGGGAGCAGAGTTTGTGGCGACTGAGCCTGTATTCCAAAGGGTTTAGGAAAATGAGTGGAGATCTCAGTAATGTATTCAAAACACTGACAAGCCGAGACAGATTATAAACAGGGATGATAATTTTGGAGTCATTTCAGAGACCATTGAATCGTTTATCACATGTCTTTGCATCCGGAGTCACTTTTAGGCCAGACTAGGAAACCACGTGAGATTAACTTCCTGAACGTACATTGGGGAAGCAAACTCCAGTTTACAATCGACATTGGCGTCAGGATAACTAATACTGGTACCGGATTTTAAATCTCGATATTTTATTAATTGTTTTTAACTTACACCAGCTGGCAGAGCATTAGCCTGGTCTGGATTAATAATCTAGTGACATTTCCACAGCAGCACCATCTCTATATGGGGACCTATCCGAAACCACAATCAGCATGTTATTTCTGTGCTGCTTGACAGCTCTGTCAAAAAGAAGTCCCACCAATTGACTGTCGTGGTGGGACTGAGGGGGAGGTAATTGGTCAGATTGTAATTATACTCCTCTTAGGGGACTGGACATAGCAGAGTAATTTTCAACATTGCCAGGGAGATGGAGCTGGAACGAAACAGCTTCCCCAGGGACATGGCTTGTTGTGCAGCCCAAGTCTTCAGTCTTATTGCAGGAATGGTGTCAGGGCCCATTGCCTTTGTCGTATATATTACGTTCAGCTATTTCTTCATGTCACGTGCAGTGAAACAAATTAATTGAAGGCTGGCATCTGTGATACTGTGGGCATCATGATGAGAATGAGATGGATCATTGACTCAACACTTCTGGTTGAGGATGGTGCAGATACTACATCCTTGTCTTTTACACTGATATGCAGGACTGTTCCATTATTTAGGATGGCGATGTTTGTGCAGCCCTTTCCTCCATCATTTGTTTCATCATCCATCACCATTTATGACTAACTGTGACAGGATCGCAGAGCTTCAATCAGATCTGTTGGTCAAGTGCGGTAGCTTTAATGGGTTAGCATGAGGTTTAGGTTCACGTGGTTCTGACCCTGACACGTTCACTCACACTCGTGTTGATGGTAATGGTAGACTGAGGAGATTATCCCAGGCAAAAAGTTACAGGTTGTTATTGAATGCAGGTCTACTTCTCCTGCTGCTGTGGTCTATAGCACTACATAAATATGCAGTTTTGAGCTGCAATATCTGAAATGCAATTCTGCTATCTATCCCCGTGTTCACATCGAGATCCATTCACCCATCAACCCTGTACTCAGCGACCTACTCTGGTTTCTGATATTTGAAACACTTCCACTTTTAAATTCTCTTTCTGCTGTGGGTCTCTCCCCGTGTCGTGCTTTCAATCTGACACTTTCTGCAAAAGCATTTTACTGATTTTAATTCAATTGTTTAATTCATCTGCAATTTTCCTTCAGTAATGCCATCTTCTGTGTTTGAGGTGAATGTGTTTCCCATTGTTTCTCTCCCTGACCATGAATAAGAGCTCTGCAGTGTCAGTGATGCCAGCCTTATGTAGTTTCAGA
>NW_025213061.1:5731-30221 GCF_004010195.1 Chiloscyllium plagiosum
GAGAGGAAGTCGTACGAGGCTAGGTTGAGAGTTCTCGGCCTTTTCTCGTTGGAACGGCGAAGGATGAGGGGTGACTTGATAGAGGTTTATAAGATGATCAGAGGAATAGGTAGAGTAGACAGTCAGAAACTTTTTCCCCGGGCACAACCGAGTGTTACAAGGGGACATAAATTTACGGTGAAGGGTGGAAGGTATAGGGGAGATGTCAGGGGTGGGTTCTTTACCCAGAGAGTGGTGGGGGCATGGAATGCGCTGCCTGTGGGAGTGGCAGAGTCAGAATCTTTGGTGACCTTTAAGCGGCAATTGGATAGGTACATGGATG
Source organism: Chiloscyllium plagiosum (assembly GCF_004010195.1). Classification (NCBI taxonomy): domain Eukaryota; kingdom Metazoa; phylum Chordata; class Chondrichthyes; order Orectolobiformes; family Hemiscylliidae; genus Chiloscyllium; species Chiloscyllium plagiosum. Next base: position 6,054 of record NW_025213061.1, read on the forward strand.
GGTGTTTAAGCCAGGACAAATGTTCGGCACAACATGGTGGGCCGAAGGGCCTGTTCTGTGCTGTATTGTTCTATGTTCTATGTTACATTGTCTCCAAGCATGCAAATGTTCACGATCGCATTACATTTCAGTGTATTTACTCCTGCCACCAAACACCTCCAACTTTCACGACAACGCATCTGCAGTACCATTTTCGTGTCCTGCAACGTGTGTAGTATTTTAAACTGAATGCCGGCAGTATTAAGCTCTAATTAAACAGACTGGAATTTTGCCCTTAAATTTCTCCAAAAGCTTTAATGGGCTATGATCAGTATATAGAATTGTCTCGGGTGCATTTTTTGCATTATAAATTATGAAATGTTGTAAAGCCAACACCAAGCTCAAGGTTTCCTTCTCAATTGTGGAATATATCGGTTGACAAATGTTTAATTTCTTTGGGAAATTAATAATCACTCTTTCTACCTTCTTGTGTCTTCTTATAAGAGTACAGCACTGATAACCACATCACCCGCATCAATAGCCACCTTAAATGGCTTTGCATAATTAGGAGTACCCAACACTGGGGAGGTTGCTAACACAGCTTTGCGGCTGTGACATGATTTCTGACAGTTTGCTCACCTCTTAAATTTCCTGCACTTCTTCAAGAAAACAGTTAATAGACCAACCACCGTGCTAAAGGTCAGTACAATTTTCTGTTAAAACCCATTCAATTCCCCCCAAAAACGTAGTCCTGAACACTTTATTGATATTATGGGGAACTCCATAATAATCTTTGTTTTCACGTTCCGTGGGGCCCTCTATCCATGCCCGATACCATGGCCTAGGAATGTGACTGAGCCTTCGACGAATTTACTCTTAGCGAGCTCGATCACCACGCTCACCTCCTGAAGCCGATTGATTAATTCCATAAATGCTGCAAATGTTCTTTCCATGTGAGTCGAAGAATTACCAGTTCGGTAATATGTATACTATGCAGTGGGGTAATCCAGCAATGATTTCATTGGTTCATCTTCAAACTGATCCTGGTGCATTATTAATACCAAATGGCTAAACTTTAAATTGAAAACAGTCCATTCTGTGTTCCAAACGCCGAAGTTGTCTCTGTTATTTTCGATAGAAGTACCTACTTGTACCCTCTGAGTATGTCAAACGTAGAAATGCAAGTTGTTTGTACCACCTTTTCAATTCAGTCTTCCAAACCTACAATCAGATGAGTCATACCTTGTAACCGCATTGACTATGTGATAGTCAATAAGTACCATTGGATGCCAATGGTTTCAGCACCATTACAACAGGTGAGTTCCATTCGCTCCAAATCACTTCAAGTGTGTTGTCTTGGAGCATGCATTCAATCTTTTTTTGAACCTAGGCCAACTTTAGAGGTTTCTTCTCTGAACTTGCTCTGCGTCACTTTATAAATACATGTGCTTAGAAAAGAAAAAAAAACTCAGAAAATCTGCAGTTTCAGTGGCAATATATCTGCAAGATCGTCTTTGTAATAAGTGGCACTTGTCGTTCTGGTAATCGTAAAACTCAGGACTAAAGTTAACCAACACAATATAAAACGGTTGGAGATGGAGAATAATAAAATTATGGACTTCCTTTAGCTGTATTTCTATGATTTTCATTCCTGTAACCTTTAGGTTCTGTTTGAGTACAATTTGCCACAATGATACGCTGGGCAGTTAAAGAATTAAAGAAGATAATATTCGTGAAAGGAAGAGAAACAACCTGAGCACGATGGAACCAGATATAAATTATACCTGCAAACGAAGATACAAAATCGTCACTTGATTAGCAACCCCAGTGCACATTGCTGATTATTTGATGAGTTTCATATGCAAACAATACAGGGATATTTTTCAACACAGTAACAATCAAGATGCTTGTTACAACAGCAGTTACAATTCTTTGCGTAGAAAATTTTGTTTTACATTTCTGGCTGCAGATGACCAGAAATCTATGAAATGTGAAGAAGACGATACTCCAAACAGACAGATCAAGAGCAACAACGATTGTGCATATAATGACAGTACAAAGAGGGGTGTAGGACGGGAATATATGTGGAAATTGATAACTCAAACTTTAATACAATATCACGAGTTGCTAAGGACAAGAAGATCTTCTATTCCTGTAGTAACAATATAAACAGTGATGCACCTGGAAAGGCCACAGTTTCTTCACAAAGAATTGAAATTAGCATACAGTTTGCTGTATGACAAACAGAACAGTGGATAAGAAAATGAATTAAAATTCCTATGTCTAATTGAAATATAAATGAAGATATTAGTTTATAACATATAACATGCAATTTGATTTGCAACTTGGTATAACTACCCATAAAGTTTGTAGATCTGCTCACTCTTCATTGGATCAGAAGGCAGTCTGCATATCCTCATTCATTTTTGCGTTAAACTTTGAGTTATGTAAATATCAAATCAGAGAGATCTACAGTTGTAAGAAAATCTCGAAGCCTTGAAGCAATATTATATGGTGAGGTTCTTCAATACATACATATTATGGAGCCCTGACTGACATCCTGCAAACCGTTTACATGATAAGAAATGTCGTTTGAAGATGAAAGCTGTGCAGATTGATTAAGGAGAAACATATCACAGCACTCAGCCGGAAGGGCAACAGCTTTTGAGAAATGCATAGTAAATCTCCTTCACCAGTATAATATTGGGATTGTCTTGTTTTTATGAGCGTGTATGAGTTCGGTAAATTCTGGAAGACCCTGACAAGTGCACTTAAAGTTAGTAAAAATCGTCCATATTTATACAGGTATGAATCTCCAAGGAGAAAAATCTTGTTTTTTAGGAGTGACAACTCAGAAGTGCACTAATGGCAGTTGTTTAACTTCCCTGGCACCTACGATAATTAAATGCAATATGTTGCAAGTAACAAGCGAAGACCAGAGCACTAGGAGAGAACTTTATTGTATGTGGCATGGTGGCTCAGTAGTTAGCACTGCTGCACCAGGGACCGAGGTTCGTTTTCCAGCTGAGGGTGATTATATGCATTGAGTTTTCACATTCTTCCCGTCTCTCCGTGGGTTTCCGATACGTGGTCAGGTTTCCTCCCACAGTCCAAACGGCTGAATGTCAGGTGAATTGGCCATATTTGGACTGTTGGACGAAAACTGGCCACGCTAAATTACCAGAGTGTTAGGTACATTCGTCAGAGTGGGTTGATCTTCGGAAGGTCAGTATGGACTTGGTGGGCTGAATGGCCTGATTCCACACTGTAGGGAATCTAATTTATACCCCTGGTGTTGGGAGTTCTTCTCAGACAGAATCAACGCGACTGCCTGCAAATGTCTTACAGTTCAGAAAACATGAAAATCCACTAAGTGCTGGCTCAAAACTTTATGTTTTTGTTAATCAAATCGAGCTTGTTAAAAAATAATTTTCAGATAATTCAGTTTGCCTTTTTTCATTAGAATCACACCTACTTCCCAACTTGAATTTAATCAATTACACTTTTAGCATATTTTGAATTTTTTGCTCTAAGGCTTACCTGTCACTCTTGTGACACTGATCCTTTCTGTCCATAAACGTCACTGCTGTTCTTTAATTTGACAAAATATCCAGCATGATTGGAACTCCATGAACAATTTTATAATAAAATATTCGGTTTATTGTAAAAATCACCACAGTAATAAGAACTTGTTGATAAATCTGCCTTCAAATTCTGCAGTTGCAAGTCAACTGCATTGTTTTATTGGGAGAATGAGAGACTTAGAAGAAAGTGAGGACTGCAGATGGTGGAGATCAGAATCGAAAGTGTGGTGGTGTAAAAGCACAGCAGGTCAGACAGCATCCGAGGACCAGGAGAATCGACGTTGGGAGACTTGCTGTGTTCGATCTGACTGATGCATACCTCAATATTAGTTAAGGTTCTGCAGTCTGACATGTTTTCACAATTATATAGAAATATGGAAACGTGGAAGCAGGCCATTCGTCTATTCGAGCCTGCTCTGCTATTCATCACGATCATGACTGATCATCCGACACATAGCCTAATCCTAGGCAAAAGTGAGGACTGCAGATGCTGGAAAGCAGAGTTTAGATTAGAGTGGTGCTGGAAAAGCACAGCGGGTCAGGCAGCATCTGAGGAGCAGGAAAATCGACGTTTTGGGCAAAATCCCTTCATCAGGAATGGAAGCAGAGAGTCTCCAGGGTGGAGAGGTAAGTCGGTGGGGGGGGGGGGGGGGGAAGGGTGGGGGATGTGGGGCTGGCGAGAAGGTAGCACAGTGTACAATGGGTGAATGGGGGTGGGGATGGAGGTGATAGGTCAGTGGAGAGAGTGGAGTGGATCGGTGGAAAGGGAGATTGGCAGGTAGGACAGGTCTGCTTTCTCCTGATAATCATTGATCCCATTTGCCCTAAGTGCTATATCTCGCTGTGTCTTGAACAAATTCAACATTTTGAGATAAAGTACATGCTACAGTGCTGAATTCCACAGGCTTATCATCACTCTCAGAGTGAAGACATTTTTCTTCCTCTCAATTCCAAATGGTCCACCACGAATCCTGAGACTGTGACCCATCGTTTTGGATATACCCACCATCATGAATATCCTCCCTGCAACTACCAGGTCGAGTCCTGTTAGTGTCTGTGAGATGCCCCCTTCATTCGTCTGATGTCTAATGAAAACAATACCAACCAAGTTAATTTCTCCTTGCACGGCCATCCCTGAATCAGCCTGGTAAACCTTCGCTGCAATCCCTTGAGAGCAGGAGCATCCTTCCTCAGAAAAGGAGACCAAACCGGCACTCAGTATTCAAGGTGTACCCTCAACAAGGCCCGGTATAACAGTAGTAACATACCTCCTTTACCTGAAACCTCTTGCAATGCACGCCAACATAGCAATTGCCTTTTTTCCCGCCCTGCTGCACCTGCATGCTTACCTTTAGCGACTGTGCAAAAGGACCAGAGCTGCAGCTTATACTCCAGATGAGCTTTTCGAAATGTCCTGTACACGCACAACCTTCCTGATCATTCAGTCAATTCCCATCCCAAGGCAGCATTTCTGTTGGCTTTGCTGAGTATTTGTTGAAGCTGCGGTGATTAAAGCACTGGACACAGACACAAAACTATCTTCATCTCAGATCTCTCAGCATGCATATTATCGCATTCTTCTTAAGTTTTCTTCCAAAATGAATAACTTCACGCATTCCTATACTGTCCTCCAATTGCCAGAACTTTGCTCGCTTATTGTATCCCATTGAATGCTCCTTAAATCTTTCTAGAAATCGACTCTCTTTCGTATCTTCAGCAAATTTGACAACGATAGCTTCCACCTCTTTCGCCAAATTATTTCAATAAATTGTTAAGTTGAGGTCACAACACCAAGTTCTGTGACACACCACAACAGGCATCCTGCCAGCCTGAAAAAGATAATTGTATTTCGAAACTCGAAGTCCCGTGATACAGCTAGTTTCTTATTCATGCAACATGTTTGTTCCCAACACCTCGAATTTTATTTTTCACAATAATGTTTGGCATTACACCTTTGAGGAAATCTGCAGTTCCACACTATGTACAGCATATATCTTCAAAGAACTCGAATTAATGCTTAAACGTGGGTTCATCGAGGAACTCATTGGAGTAGAGCAAGAAGGATGACCAAAATTGTACTTTGGAGCAGTGTGCCATTCAAAAGGTGGGAAAGGTTACTTTGTCATGATGGTGTTGTTCTAGCATATGATGTAAGTTATATTTCATCATTATGATTGGACCGAGTTGTTGCTTGAAAAATCTCAATCTTGTAATCATCTCCTAGAAATTAGTGAGTGGCAGTGTGCAGGCCGACATGGCGGACATTGTCATTGTCATTTCCTGTGTCTGAGTCAATCCTGGAGGCCTGGCAGTTCTCTTCCTTTATTGAAATTTCTAGACATATGGATCTTAGCCAGTTTATTGCCATGTCGACCAGATTGCTGTGGATTTGGATTTGTTCGAAAATGCTGGAGGTAACCTGATATTTTTATAACATTCATGTTGACTAGATAAACGTTCTGAGCTGCATTTTCATTCCTGAGTATTACTGAATTCAGATTTCCGTAAAGTCCAGAACATCATCTAAGTCTCTGGATTATTTGTACAGTAAATATGTCACTTCACCGTCACCTTCCCTGAAGCGAGAAACTTTATAGAAATAGGATAGACCGACGTTGCTTATCCAAATACCGAGTATGAGTTTTTAATAGCATTGTTAAGGAAAAAGAAACTGTAATCGATAAAAATATGGTTCTGTCTTCACGACAGATGTCAGAAAGCCTTAATGTAACAGCCAAAATTTAGCGATGGGAGGCCAAAACCGGGAACTTGATTGAAATTGAATGAACTGACAAGTTTTAAGCTACATTTAGGTTCAATCTGGCGTCATCAACTATTTTGCCAGTAAGTTAGAAGGCACATTATTATTAATTTTCAAAAATCACGAGGTTCAGTTTGTGGCAGAACCCTTCAAAATCTAACATTAATTGGAAAGCGTCAGCATCATTTAACAAATGGTTAATGAATGATGCTGCCCAGCACTGAAATTAAGAAATGAGTGACTTGAAATCAATGAATTGTGCGAATTAAAAGCACATTTGAAGTAAGACAAATGAGCAAAACGTTGAAGACTATACCTGATGAGATATGAAATGGCATAATAATCGTTTATGGAAAGACAAAGTAAACAAGATGAGCTGTATGATCGAGACGGAGCCTCCAGGATTTCATAGATATATAAATGATTATGATCAGATGGAAAGATGCAAAGCCAAACCATTCAAACACAGAACAACAAGACGTAATGTCCAACAGAATGAGGTGTAAAATGGCCAACTTGTCGTAGGGCACTAAAACCGACGGTCATAACGAAAGAAAAATCAGACACCTGCAGATGTCGGATATCAGAAACAAAATAATAAACACATTGCTGGAAAATGGTCAGTCGATCAGGCATAATATCTGCAGAGAAACTAGAATTAGCATTTGAGGCTGAGTGACTCTTCCTTTGACTCTACTTCAGAACAAAGTTTGTTAATATTCTTGCAGACGATTATAAGTCTTTCCTCAGCACTGGAGGACAATTAATTAGCAGCAATCGATTCATTGTTGTTGGGCAACATCAGATGCAGTCTAATTTTGAAAGTGTTTAACATGGCAACACGATTAGGTTTTCCGCAATGATAAATGCTAAATTCATCAGAAAAGTAGTGTTTGTGGCTGCAGGTGGAGGATTTTGAAATGGACTGAACTGGGGGCACGAAAGCCCGTTGAAACTGAGAATGAACAAATGGAGTTGGGAGAATGTTGGTGGGTAATTCATCATTGGCGAGATTAGAGATAGATGTAGATATACGAATACTCGAGGCATTAACATCGCAGTTCAAAATCTTTTTATTAATCGACTTTATGGAAGAAATAATGTGATTCTTAATATTTTTATTAATGTGAATTTAGGCGATAAGACAAGTAACACTGTAAGGTCTACACTAGAATGCCTGGATCATGTCAAATATTGACATCGAATTATGGACTGTCTTGAACTTTGCCAGTTGATCTATCGGGGATTTGCAAATTACATAACGTTTTACGTTCATTTTCTGAAGAAAGGGGCAAGTTAAATCTACCAAAATCACTGATGACTGTTCTCGCATTGCAAACTGGAGACTGGTGGTGGGTTAACATGAGTGCCGCCGCGTCTCAGTTGAGGGTATCTTTTGAACAAAAGAGACTAGCATGTAAACTACATGGAGTAGATGGATTGTAACTTGACTGCTGACTCCAGTTTGCATTGCCAACTGAGCCAACTGCCAACTGAGTTAAACCAATCAGTCAAGTTCATTTCTCAGTCTGTGCACTTAAATGCCCCCTAGATCAAGAACGGCTTTCAGAAAGACTGATAGCTCAGAGAAGATTTGCCCAACCTGACAGCATTGCAGCATTTCACAAACCATGTGTGACACACGTTGACACCAAGGAATTCTATGTTATTACACACAAGGTCGGAAAATGATGCAATATCCTTTTAAAGTGATACAGCGCATGATGGAGTAGTGATTTCCAACACACTTGTCAAAATATTTGAATCTATTTTTCCAAGATAATTGGAATTGATGACATATTTGCATATGTTTGTCAATGCACAGGTGAAATGACGCCTTGCACCTGACAGTCATTGACATAAAAAGTTCTGTTTTACTGGACATGATAGGAACTTCAAGAAAGTGAGGACTGCAGCTGCTGGTGAACAGAGACGAGAATGTGGTGCTGGAATAGCAGAGCAGGGTAAGCAGCATCCGACGAGGTGGAGAATTGACGTTTCAGGCAAACATCCCGATGAAGTGCTTAAGCCCGGCACTTGAATTCTCCGGCTCATCAGATCATAGGAACCTGGGTGCCCTTGTGCAAGAATCACATAAGATTTGTCTGGAGGTGCAACGGGAAATTAATAAGGCAAAATGAATTTGGTCCTTTATGCTGAAGGATTGAGCAGGGAGGTGATGTTGCAGTTGTATCGGGTACTGATGGGGCCAGGCCTTCACGTAGTTGTGGTTTACTTACTTGCGAAAGGATATACTGACACTATAAGGGGAGCAGAGGAGGTACACGAGGTTGATTTCGGAGTCCAGGCACTCCCCACCGACGTTTGGGACGTCACCCACGCCCTCTACTGCTTCCAAGTCTTATGTTTCCCCGGCCACTAATGCCGCATCATTACTACGGACATTCAGTCCCTGTAAACATCGAATACACCATATCGAAGGCCTACTAGCCTTCCCTTTCTTCCTATGACGCCGACCAAAATGCATCCTTTCACTGACACTCTCATTCGATTGGATGAACTGGTCCTCACTCTCAACAGTCACTTCTTCGGATTTTCCCACTTGCTCTACAACAAAGGGGTTGCCAGGGTCACCAGCATGGACCCACGTTATGGCTGCCACATCGTCGGTCCGTGAAACAGTCCATGTTCTGCAGCTACACCATTCCCCACCTTTTCCTCTGTGATATTGATGACTGTACCGGCGCAATCTCATGTTCAGTCGAGGAGATTGAACAGTTCATCAACTTCAGTAACATTTTTGACCCCGAACTCAAGTTCATCTGGGGCATCTCAGACACCTCCCTCTTCTTCCTGGACATCTCTATCTCCATTTCCAGCAGCCGACTCAAAACGGACATCTACTACAAACCCACCGATTCCCACAGCTACCTGGACTACAGCTACTCCAATCCTGCCTCTTGCATAACTCTATCCTTTTTCCCCTATTCGTCCTCATCTACCTGAACTGTTCTCAGGAGGACCAATTCCACCATAGAACATCCCGGATGGATTCCTTCTCAAAGATCACAATTCCCCCTCACACGTTTTCGACGTTGTCCTCCTGTGCATCTCTTCCATTTCCCGCAACTCCACATTTGAAGCCCACCCCTCTGAACACAACAACGACAGTACTCTCCGGTCCTGACCTACTACCACATCAGCCTCTAGCTACAATACATCATCCACTGCCATTTTGCCACCTACAAACAGACCCCACCACCAAGATACATTTCCCTCCACAACCCTATCTATGTTCCAGAGAGACCATTTTATTTGTGACTGCCTTGTTCAGTCCACGACCCGTAACAGCCCATTCTCCCCTCTGTCACCTTCCACTGCGACCTCAAGAAATGCAAAAACTTCGCCCACACGTCACCTCTTGCCTCCCTCCAAGGTCCCAAAAGATCCTTCCACATCCAATAGAGAATTACCTGTAATTCCACACATGTCATCTACGGTGGCCTTTGCACAAGACGTGGTCTCCTCTACATTGAGGAGATGGGAGGCCAAGTTGCAGAAAATTTAAGAACACATGTCTTGGACGCATACTAAGCATTCCCACCGCCTGTGGCAAACACCTCAATACCCCTTCTGACTCCACCAAGGGCATTCAGGTCCGAGGCCTCCTCCATCGCCAAAACCTATCCATCTGATGCCTGGAGGAAGAACGCCTCATCTTCCTCCTTGGAACCCTACAACTACACGGGATCAATATGGATTTCACCATTTTTCTCATTTTCTCTCCCCCCACCTTATCGCAGATCCAGGTTTCCAACTCACCACCACCGTCGTGACTGTCCTACCTGTTTCAAGTTCCTTCTTACCTCTCCATTCCTCCATTCTCTCTGGCCTTCCACCTACAAGTCCACATTCATCTACCTATTGCGTTCCCAACTACACTTCCCTTGCTCCACCCACATTCCATTTATCTATCAGCCCGCTTTGATAACAAGTCTCATTCGTGATTTGGAGATGCTGGTGTTGGACTGGGGTCCAAAGTTAAAAATCATGCAACACCAGGTAAATGCCCAACAGATTTAATTGGAAGCACACTAGCTTTCGGAGTGCCGCACCTTCATCAGGTGGTTGTGGAGGACACAATTGTAAGACACAGAATTTATAACAAAAGTTTACAGTGTGATGTAACTGAAATCATGCATTGAAAAATACCTTGATTGTTTGTGGACTCTTTCATCTGTTCGAATGCCATGATAGTTTCACATCTTTCATTTGTAAATCACATAACGTTTTTCCTATGAGACAAACTTTGTAACCATTCAGCAAACTTTGGTTACAAAGTTTGTAACCATTCAGCATTGCACTTTCAAGAAAATCTCCCTTATCCGAAGATTGTATTTCTGACAAATTGTATCGAAACAACTCAACTTGCCAAAGTACTGTATAAAATGCAGGCCCAAATGTCTCTTGGCCACTTTGCCCACCTAGCTGTCTAAGTGAATTGAAATATATTTTGCTTTCATTCATCTAAGCATCTCAGTTGTCAGATTTCACTCTCCGTTTGTCTGATACACATTCTCCCACTCTTACAGGTCTCCAGCGCTTCTGCTTCCGCATAAAGGCAGTAATATTGATTGCCCCATTCGTTCATGTCTGACCCCTTCCACCAATCTTACCAGTCTCTCTCACTTTCCATCCGGCCCCCTTCCCCAACACTGCCATTTTTACACTTCAACACCACTCTTCTGCATACACTTGCTGGACTCCTCAGCCCAAATTGCAGTTTAACATGACGAATTGTGGTGTCAAATTTTCTTGCAATCTCGTCTCCTGACTATGCAGTCTGATATTTTCTCATCATGATGTATGCCAAGTCAGTGTTTCCTTTTGGTTATTTCCATAAATAGAAAACTTTTACACATCAGCATTTTTCTCTTCAGCTGTTGATGTCTCACTCTCCATCTGTCTATTCCCTCTCTCTCTCGTTCTCCCCCTCTCTCATTACACCTCTGCCTTTGGTCATCTCTCTCTCTCTCTCTCTCTCTCTCTCTCTCTCATTCTCTATTCCACTCTTTCCATAAGTCTCTATCTTTCTATAATTTGGTCAGCCACTCACGATAGGTGTGCAGTCTCCGTTCTTTACACCGTTCCCTTTATTTCTGCAACAACTTGCTCGATTATTGTTCTGTGTGATTTGAAACATTTGATGGCCATATTCTGCCAATCAGTGAGCTAATTATATTCCAACGACTGTGTGATTTCCTAAGCATCAGGTTGACTTTAGTTTGTTTCCATGGTGATCTGTCAATCTGCTTGTAGAAATGTGAAATAAAACACAAACTGCTGGGAGGGTTGGCTAAATAATTAATTTCGTCAATTTAATCAATTGATGAATGTGATATTTCAGCAGATTCTTAAATTGCTCTCTGAACATGGTTTGGGTTACGGCATAAATCATGGTGTTCGTGCAGCAGCCCAGAAGCTGCAACATGATGCCCAGTTCCAGGACAAACCAATCGAGGTATACAGAATCAAAATGCAAAAAATACATTCGCCACCAAAAATTAAACAGCATTATCATTGCCCAGAAAAGGATGAAATTGCATGAGATCGCAAACAGTAAAATGACAGATTTCCTTCGACTTTCCATTTCCAGATCGCCATGTTTCCCTCCACTGCATTGAGCCCTGAGTCTCCTGCGTGCTCTGCTTGTCACTAAAATGTGTCTGATGGTAAAAACATTGAGCAACAGAATCAGAACAAATGGAACACACGGAGTTAAAATATAGTGTATTAGTTCGATTATTGCCCAGTCCAGAGAGTACTGAACACGAAGCGTTACATAGCAGAACCAAGGAATGTTCGCAAGTTGATATTTACCAGTGAACATGAAATACCAGAAAATGTTCTTTAGAAAGCTCAGCCCAGTCACTGTTCCCAAAACCACCGCTGCTGTTTTGTCATTACAGTATTTACTTTTCAGATTCTGACTGCAAATGGCCACAAATCGATCAAAGGTGAAAGTGACGGTGAACCAGACAGAACAGTCAGTGACAGTGTGAAGCAGGACAGCGTGGATATTGCACACGGGGATGGATCTTAGGAAGTAAAACTTCTCACGGTAAATAATTGGAATTTGTTTCAATATGAGGTCCAGTGTTATGACCAGTAGATCTGCCACTGCCATGGACACTAGGTAACGTGTGACACACTTTGAGAGGCCGCATTTTCTCTGAACCAGAAGTACAATCGTCACTATGTTTACTGTAAGTAACAGAAATAAATAATTAAGTGTGGCGACAACTTCAGCAGATGGATCGAAAATCTATTGACATTTTCAAATTAATGACGCAATTCAGTGACTTATTTAAACAATTTCAAAAGTAACATTTGGTTAAACAGAGCATAAACAGAACTAAAATGAGACCTGAATTTCAGGATTTTCACCTTGCAAATGCAAGAATTCAGATGCAGGAAACAGTTCTGAAAGAAGAGATGCCATTTTATACATAGTTGTTGATTGGTTGGCCTTTCAGTAGCATAGAGATACAAGAAGTACATTTAGGTGTCAATATGTCTTTTGAGATGAAACATGCATACTCTGTTTCATCAGAGTGTTGCTACAATAATGCTTTTTGAAAAGCTTGTACAATATCAGTAGAGATTTCATTTGTCCACGTCTATGTTCATATCCTCAGAATAGGGTTTGGGAATTTATGATCGTGGCTACATCAGAGGCATGTTCATCATACTGTGAATCTGGATGATGGTCATAAAGGATTTCGAATGAAGGTCTTTGCACACTCTGAATTATTGAGCAAGTTATTTCCACTCACAGAATCATATCAAATGGTGGATATAATTTTCTGAGACTTCTGTGCACAATCGTATTGAATGGAAACAACTGCTCAGTGGCATGTGTTTTTTTGGGGAATCCACCAACCGTTGGAATGTTAATCCTACATACCTGAAATCACGCATGCACTGAAACTCATTTATCAAATTATTCATACATAATGTATACAAAACATTTACTTTGTATACAATACTTATTTTTGATTGACAACACCATCTTCTTCATGACCAAGAGTTCTCATGGATCTACTGCCTCTTAAATGTGTAGATAGCTAACTTCTCAGACCAAAACACACAGAGGCAGAAATCGGCCATTTAGCCCATTAAGACTGCTCTACCACTTAATGGTCTGATCACCCTTGAATTCACATCTTTGTCTTTTCCTCACAAATGTGCTGACTAATGTCTTGCCTACTTCATCCTTGTAAACCCATAATAACTCAGGCGTTATCAGCTTCTATTCACAGACAATAAATAAACTAGCCTTCTGTTAGCAGTCTGTTATACGGTCCCTCATTGTTTAAATGAAATGCTACATTGTTAGTTTTACAATCATTTGGGATTCCTCCAGTATCTGATGATCCCTGGACAGTCATAACCAGTGCATCCATTGTGTTTGTAACTATAACCCATTTTATAGAGTCATGGGTGTCGACTGCACAGAAAAAATAATGTCCTTCCGTCCATCAAAACTGAACTGTTCAAGAACAAGTAGGCAACTATTCTCATTCCATTCTCCAGTTCCTGGCCCAAAGACTTTTATGCCTTGGCATCGAAAATGCACATCTGAATACTTCATCCACATCAATATAATCGCTGCTTTTATGACTCTTACACGCAGCATGTTGCACCAATCTCTGGGTTAAAAGATTTTTTCAATGACCAAGGGGAGCAGTACATTCCTGGACACACGAGCTATTTGCCATCTAATTTTATGCACGTCATTCGGCTTCCCTCTCAAACTCTTCTGTTCTCTGTTTTTCCAACTTAGTTCATAGGTGAAGCTCTCCAAACCAGGCAATATTCAGTAAAGCTTTGCAAAATCATCTTAGAAAGATTAACAACCCTCGTATAAAATGGATTCCAGAACTGTGCACAATAGACTAGCTGTGGAATTACCGAAATATTTTATGATTTCATCATAATCTTGCAGTTCTAAAAAGTTACGTTTGAATAATAAGGGCAAGCATTCAATTAGCTTCTAAACTATTTATGTACCTGTCCCGCTACCATAATGGACCAATGGTCATGAATCGTTTGTTCTTTTGGTCCTCGTTGCTTTTCAAATTCTTGATTAATATATTGGACAAGGGGTGATAATTTAATTGCTTGCCTTGATAGGATGCTAATTTACTAGAAGCAATTCATGGACTGTTCACTGGATTAATACGTTGAATTAGTAGTTAGTTTTATGAGGAAAGGCTACAATGGACTAGGTCTGTATCCTCTGCAATTTAGAAGTGACAAAGGTGATTCACCTTGAAAACAAGATGGTCCTCCAGGGATTTTACCGGGTAGATGTGGTAAGTATGTTCCCTCTTGAGGAGTAATTTAGAAATAGGAGGTCATCTTTCAATGGTAACATAGCAGCCATTTAAGGTGCAGATGAAGAAATACAGTTTTCTTTCTCTCTCAGAAACTCTGAGTATTTGGAATTCCTTTCATCAAAAGACAGTGGTTGCAGAATCTTTCAATATTTTTAAGGCAGAAGGAGATTGATTCTTGATCACGAAGGACATGAAACATTGTCGTAGCTGTAGATCCGAGAAGAAAATCAGATTAACCATCACCTTATTCAATGGCAGTGCAGGCTCTTAGGGCACATTGACCCGCATTTTTATTTGTGCAAATGTTGTGGTCCTCCATTTCGATGACAAATATCTCATCGTGTAAACATATCTTACCCAATATACATAAGGTAAATGCTTTTTGAGAACGTTATGAATGCATTGATGGAGAGTTTATGATGAATATCTCACAAGCTCCGTTCTGGTGGTGTCCATATTCTTAGAGTCTGAATGAAGCTGAGGGAAAACTGACAATCCAGTCCTCAAATTAGTTTGAGGATTCAGGTCACATTGTAGAAACAGACGAAACTCTGTGATCACGTCGTTGTTTTAGATTAGATTACATTACAGTGTGGAAACAGGCCCTTCGGCCCAACAAGTCCATACCGACCCGCCGAACCGCAACCCACCCATACCCCTACATTTACCCCTTACCTAACACTAAGAGCAATTTAGCATGGCCAATTCACCTAACTTGCACATCTTTGGACTGTGGGAGGAAACCGGAGCACCCGGAAGAAACCCACGCAGACACGGGGAGAATATGCAAACTCCACACAGTCAGTGTTGAAGCATGCAATATTTTAACTTTGTATTAGGAATGGGTTGCATGACTTTGTATCGATGGAACTGAGGGCCCGTCTCACCTCTTTTTAAACTTCCATTCAAGGTACCTTTATTCCGATTAATGATAACATTGCAGAATCAAATACATTTCCATTTTGGTTGGTTCACTAATGCGGCTTGTTAAGCCAGTTCCTCTTTCCCATATCCCATTTCCCGCACAAAAAGGTTGTGAACTGTATTCTAGAACCACTGCAGCCAAGGAGTCATAGAGTCACACAGCATTTTTCTTTTGTCTAATTCGTTTGCAGTGACCAGATATCTGGAACTGATCGAGTCCCATTTGCGAGAGTTGAGCTTATATCCCTCTTAACCTTTCCTATTCATATACCAATCTAGATGTCATGTAAATGTTGTAACGTGACTCGCCTCTGCGTCTATGTCTGACAGTGCAGAGGTATGCACAAGTCTGTTCGCTGTTTCCAGGATGGTAATCCAGATGCAATCAAGGGAAGCTGATAGAATGTGGCATCATTTGATGTTTTTGAAGGGTAACTTGTACATAGAGGTATGCGCATGCGTCTTCCTCAGACTTCTAGATGATAGAGTTCCCAAATTTGGAAAGTATTGACAGTGACGTATTTCCAATTTATGGGAAGTAGTATGCACTGCTGATGTTGAGATTAGGTGGTGGCGGGAGTGAGTTTCTTGAACGTGGTGCCATACAAGAGGGATATTTTGTCCTGGATGTTGTCGACCTTCTTGCATAGCAACAGAACAGAAAT
Source organism: Chiloscyllium plagiosum (assembly GCF_004010195.1). Classification (NCBI taxonomy): domain Eukaryota; kingdom Metazoa; phylum Chordata; class Chondrichthyes; order Orectolobiformes; family Hemiscylliidae; genus Chiloscyllium; species Chiloscyllium plagiosum. The sequence goes on from NW_025213061.1 coordinate 22,330, forward strand.
CCTCCAGGCAAGGAGTAAGTGTTCCATCACATCTCTGACTTATGCCTTGTAAGTGCTGCACAGGCATTTGGGATTTGGAAGTTGAGTTACTCGTTGCAGTTACTGAACTGCTGTTATAGGTCCAGTTTTGAGTGTTGAGTTCAGTTCAGTTTCTGGTCAAAAGTAACCCCCAATGTGTTGATGGCAGGGGATTCATTTATGATGATTCCATTCTGAGTATGTGGATTATCTCCTGCTGGAGATTGTAATTACATACCACTCATGTGGTTCGAATTTTATTTGCGACTTTTCAACTGGATTTGTGGATGTCTTGCAGCATTTAAAAATGGAATGTTTTAAGTATCCGAGGAGTCATAATGGTGCTGGTAAAGGGGCAGTGATCATTTGAGGAGAGATTGTTTCCCAATGTTGGAGAGTCCAGGAAAAGAGTCGTGATCTCATTTTAGACAGACATGAGAAGAAATTTACTCTCTGAGAGAGTAGTGAATGTGTCGAATTCTTTACCACAGAGGTCTGTCAATTTTGAAATAATAAGTATGTTCAAGGCTGAAACATACAGCATTTCAATCAGTAAGCAAAGTAAGCTTTATGGATAATAAGGCACGAACGTGCATTCGAGAATCATCTGATCAACCACAATCTTATCAAGTGGTCAATCAGACACGATGGCCTGAATAACTGCTCGTGCTCCTATGTCTTATTTTCTGAGCGAACGCAAACGAGCATGAACTATTCATTCTTCTCAAACTTGGATTATCGCCTAGTCTGTGCCTTACATGTTTCCTGAACTTGCCTATTAATTGTTGCATTGATGGTTTAAGGCCACTCAGTCTCGCTGGGGAGGAGTGTAAGAGGCTGACCTAGGACAATTCCGAGTACTGACCCTTCGGATCTCAGATGCAAACTCTCACCAAATGGCATCGACAAGGGGTGTCTTACGTGTGTGACGATGCTGTCACTTTAAAAAAGGTCATTTGTCCTTGATGTTTTTAAACAAAGGTCATAAAAGTGCCGACATGTCTGATTTACTATTGGCAGGGAGTGGTCAATTCTCCTAGTTCTGATTATTCTAGTTGGTGTTTGGTTGTAACAGTCAGAAGTAATTGCAACGCAGAGAAACATTCTATGTTTCAACAGATGCTTCTTGGCTGACCTTTCGCTCTGAAATTTCTATTGATTGTATGCTTGCAGTTATCTTTTGCCAAGTGTTGTGTTTCTCGGATGGACTAGCTCCTTACTTGTTTTGCTGCGTCGGGTCAGTTACGTTTTCCATTAGTTAACTGACTTTAACTTTTTTTTTCGTGTTTCAACTGTCGTGTTTAAATAAAATTCATTTTTGCTTAAAACACAGTGATTTGAACAGCTGCACCACAACTGGCAAATCCACTTCACATTTCCCTTTGAAAATAGAAAATGTTATGGTCTCCGCTACCTTCTTAAAGTATTTTTAGGGCTTCTGGTATGGTTGATAACACGTGTAAGAGCACGGACCCTGATTGTAACGGGCTGTGAAGCAGCAGTGCGAACCACTGGTATGGTTGATAACACGTGTAAGAGCACGGACCGTGATTGGAACGGCTGTGACAGGCGATACCACACATTAAGACATCTGTATTACTCTGCAAATTCTGAATGAGCTCCTACACTGAAAAGGGAATAGGTGACTGATTTGTATGAACGGCTTTAATGGTATTGAATGTTGGAGCAGGGTCAAACATCCAAATGGTCGATTGATGCCCTTACTCTGTTTCTACCAATCCCATGTAAACCATATTAGAACGTGCACATGTGCCTCAATTTTAGCTTGATCAATAGTATTGGACATATAAAATATTGGAGTCCAATACATGCTTGGAGAACATTCGCAGATAATTTGCTCGTTCCTAACGTTCCTGTGAGACTAACCATATTCTCAATATCACCCAAACTACCTTTGGTCCTTTTGCAAATAACTAATTCCACAATGAGGGAATGTCTACTGACAGTGTTAATTGCTCTTTCATGCCCATGGAAATACCTGAAGGAAGCAGTGTTCCCTTTCTCTGGTTTGAGTTAAATCAGGTAACGGGGCCGAATGTATCCCTCTACCAACCAGATTCAGAGTGGTGATCATCCTCTTGTGTTATAACTTGGCTCATGGAATATAATGTGGGAATAAATGAGGTCAGACAATTTCGAATGATTAATAGAGAACCTTTGTATGATTCCAAGAGACAAAGAATGCAAGAGGTTATTGAATAGAAGACGTTGTCATCCTTATTCATGAAACACAAAAGACCTAAGATCAGCTGGCAATCCAGAAGGCAAGTGGAATGGTTGTATTTACCTAAAACACAGTAGAATTCTAATAAAAGAAATCAGAGAGGTTTTGCTAAACCTGCACAAGGCATGAATCACACCTCAGGTGGAATATTGTGAGCAGTTTTGAGCTCATTCTCTCAGGAGAAATGGACTGATATTGGAGATAGTCCAGAAAGGGGTCGCAGTGAGTACTGCAGATGCTGGAGAGTCGAGTAAATGTGTGGCTCTGGAAAAGCGCAGCAGGTCAGGCCGCGTCGAGGTGTAGGCGAATCGAACTTTTGGGCTTAAGCCCTTGAGTAGAGGCTGCGTAGACTGGACTGAAACCCATTGGAAAAGAGAAGAATAAGAAGCAAAATAAATATACAAATTCTAAGTGAACTTGACAGTGGAGAGGCAGAAAGGTCTTCCAACTTTTGGTAGAATCTAGAACCATTGACATTGAAATCAGAATAAGGGATCTCACATTGAGACAGAGATTATAAAGAAGTTATTCTGTCAGATGATCGTGAATCTGTGGAATTCTTACAAGCAAAAGGATATTGAGGTTGAATCATTCACCATATCCGATGCTGAGATTGATTGTTTATCATTCCGGTATTCAGTGATAGCACAGAAAAGTCGGGTGAAGGATTGTCAGATGAGCCACGCCACCTTTCAATAGGGAGACAGACTCATGGAATTTTTTGCCCTCTGTCTCGTTCGTTACCTCATGGTGTTACAAATGGTACTGCTCTCTCTGGCGTTAATTTTCACGTGTGTTGAAGCAACTAACTTCGAGATTTTGAGAAAAAAAATGTTTGGCCATGTTTCAAGTATTTATTGCCAAAAAAGATGCAGATAATTAAAATGGAGGGGGACGAGGAGCTGTCGTTGGTCTTTTAATACATTGATAATGTCTGACTGGAGTTGCAGGTGTCTTAGGGTTTATGAAGATTCGTAAAAGACAAAGTGACAAGAAGCGAACCAAAATATTAAAATTGTATCCGATAAAGGTGAAATTGTGTGATTAAACAATTCTTGAAGAGAAGTGGATTTGTTCGGATTTTGCATCAAACACTATTGTCGTTGGTGATGGAAAGAGGTTATATCTCCACTGTATGTTATCCATCAGTCATATTTGCAAAAAAACTGGATGTGGAATCACTCAAGGAGTAACAGAGTTTATGTTAACAATGAGAGGATGGCTTCAAATTTTCCACATTGTTAATTCCAAGAGAGGGGGAGGAATCAATAATGGTTCGCAGAACAAAGCACTGCATATGGATATATACCAGGAATAGCATTAGAAACTGAGCCATGGGGGTGAATGAACAAGATAGCTGATGCAGCTAACAACTCTTCATAGATAACTGGACGCATACATTAAAACATTAAAACATCAGCAAAGAGACAGCAGTAACACAGTCAGACATCTTATGTTCAATTATAAAGTGAAAAGAGAGACTTACCAGGGACACCAAAGATGGCCAGGATGGGATAGTAGAAGCACTGAATTATCTTCAGCACCGAATAGATCCATGAAACCACTGTGATCTGCGAGTAGTTTGCAGAAATATATTCTAACCAAATTGATAAACCTTTGTCTGTTGTAACATTCCAATCAATTGTTTTCGGAGACTGAACCATTGCTGTGAATCTACAATCCATGGTTCCAGATTCTGATCGTTCCTCTCGCTCTCTGTGGTGCTGCTGATCTGTGTTATTGTTATAACAGAACTTCCTGCTGACACAATAGGAAAAACCACATTGAAAGTAGTCCCTTATGAAGGAAGATATAAACACTCCAGTGTCAAATTAGGATCCATGGCATTAATCACAGCGACTGAACAAACAAGTACAGTTAATCGGATCCCATCCAAAGCTTTTGGTATCAAAATAGTTTTAAATATCTCCTTTTTTATTTGTCATTCTCCCTGGTTCGCTCTTGATTTTTATACTGTTTTATAATGAGCCTGCCTCTATCTCACACTTGCTTCTGTCATGCTAATGCCACCTGTCTCCTCTCCACCAATATCGATCCCACTTCCTTCTTGGCATTTTTTAGAACGCTTGAATTTTTTCATTTGCTCATCGAATATTCCAGAGCTGAAAATGTGTTGCTGGAAAAGCGCAGCAGGTCAGGCAGCATCCAGGGAACAGGAGAATCGACGTTTCGGGCATAAGCCCTTCTTCAGCAACACATTTTCAGCTCTGATCTCCAGCATCTGCAGTCCTCACTTTCTCCTCAAAGATTTCAACCTACTGTGAATCCTCTTACAAGGATGCCTTCCTTGAAGAAGCTCTCTTCCAGCAACACATTTTCAGCTCTGATCTCCAGCATCTGCAGGCCTCACTTTCTCCTCATCGGATATTCCAACCGAATCATGGTCTGCATTGCCATTTTCGTCCTGTGTGTAGCCATGTTTTCTTTTCATTCATGTGGCATTTGTCTCCTTCCCTATGCTTATCATCTCCTTTATTTCTAGTTATTTGCATCGCCTCTCCTTGCTCTTACCATTTCCTTTGCTTCTATTGCTTGTTCAAATCCTCAGTATCCACTTTTAATTGGAACAATCCTCTTGGATTTAGCTCTCTTCTGCACACGGTATCATGTTCTTTACCATTCCCTTTGTGTGTCACCTCCAAAACTTCTCTTTTCATAATTGACATTCTGTGTATAACGAAACTCCATTTCATTCTTTTCTTCTTTCTATGCATTTTTCTGTGTGTCACTCCGTCTGTTCATCATATCTGTGTCATTCCCCAATATCTGAATAATTCTCTCCATTGCATTCTATTACATACCATTACCCTTTCTTCCATTCTGATTCTCTCTGTACATCATCTTCCCATCGCAGTGCGTTTCTTTTTCTTTTCCCCTCCCTATATCGCTCCCCACATTTCCCTCAATCTCTATATCCACTCTGTAAATTTCTCCCACTCATTGTCATTTTAACTATTTCCCTATTTGCAGTGATCTCTCGTGCCCTTTATTTCCTGCTTAACAGCAAATCTATTCTTTCAAAAAACAACCTGCCTCACTGCTATCAAGCTTTTCAAATAGTACCACTCACAGCTTGAGCTCATTTCAGCCTGGGTTCAAACATGATAAATAGAAATAAATTGAGTAGTGAGGTGGCAGTGTTTGTTATTGCCATCAATATTGCACTTCTCTGAGAACCACATCAAGATGCACAAATGGAGTCGATGAGAATAAGGGGGAAAGCTCTCCGCTGTTTGCAGACATACTCGGCACAAACCTGGTTGTGTTTTCTTTTGCAGTCATTCACCTCAGCGACGAGACAGCTCTTCGGGAGTTCGTAAGGATACCATCCTCGGTCCACCCATCTTCTTTAGCTTCATCAACGATCTTCACTCCACCATAAAGTGGGAAATGGGCTTATTCGCTGGTCATTGCACAAAATTCAGCACCGTTCGTGACTCTTGAAATACTGAAGAAGTTCATGTTCCAATGCAGACAGACTTGGTCAATATCTAGGATTGGGCTGATGTGTGACAAGTAACATTCTCACAACACACTTTCAGACAACGGGCACTTTCAACCAATCTCTCACCTGTACATAGCGTCACGATCGTTGTACCTCGCTCTATTATCAGTCTGTGCGTTATCATTGAGCAAGAGCTGAAGTTGACTCGCCATATGATTATTGTGGCTAGAGAGGAAGAATTGTGAAGCAAACCACTCACGTGCTGCCTCGGAGGTGAAATCGTCAAGGCACAGGTCAGGAGTGTTTTGGAATATGCCCGACTGACCTTACTGATTGTAGCTCGAACAACTGTCAAAAAGCCTTGGCAACATTCAGGGAAAAAAAGCACGCGAATTATTTGCACATGATCCAAACAAAATCACTCTTTCCACTTCCCTTGCTCAATAACAGTATTGTGTTCCATAAATTCACCAGCAATAAGTTGACAGTGCCTTCCAAACCCACCATCATTTCCATCCACAAGGCAAGGCAACATGTGATACATGAAAGACCACACTGGCATATTCACCTCCATGTCACTCACTCCTGATTTGGAAATTGAATCTTTTCCTTTTCTTCTGCATCGCTGGGTCAAGATTCTGGGATTCACTCCCTCATGGAATTTTGGATTTCCCTACGTCATGCATACTTCTGACAATCACGTCCTCTCATTTTCCTCCTCCGTTATCATTCTCTGCATTTCTTAATCTCGTTCGATGACCCTGATCATGTCACCGTTCTGTCTCAATTCCAGTCCCTTTATAATTTTTCTCCCAAAATGTATCTGTCCGTCATTCATCATGAATTACCTTTCTAGTCGAATGTTATTTGCTTTTATAATCTTTGAGTAACACACTATATATCTCTGTTCCAAAGTGAGTGTCACTTCATCCCGTTCTCTTTCTTGCCTCTCCTGCATTCTCTGTACAACACTATCTCACTGGTTCCCTGCCCCATATTCTTCTTCGCAAAGCAGGAGAAACAGAAAGAGGAATATATGCTCCCTTCTTTCAAAGTATCCTCGGGTATCGCATATCATGTTGACTGATTCTGATTCAATGTCTTCTCTTGAACTCGAACACTAGTTTATTTCTAATTGACGAAGAAAATTATTCATTCAAGAAAATGGCATTGGAAAGACTGATTGCAATGCTTGAAGGACGATAAACAAGTGAATGCGGGTTTGCAATAATTGCCAAAATGAGCACTCACAATGTGAGGAGAAAGATTAATCCTTACGACGTATGCTGCATGCTGTGATGTGAATGATGTTATCATTTCCTGGGAGAACTGAATGATCATTTAATCGAAAGAATTGTAGTGTTACAGGCATATGGGACGAAATAGTTGGAGGCAAATTCCTCATTTTGACAGCTTCTTCATGGAAAGCTGAACCAATAACTTTCTCCTGTTTTACCGATTGTGTGATTATGTGACGTTTGCAATAGCCATTATAAATAGTGCAGTAAAGGTTGGAACTTCTTTCACTGGAGCGGAGGAGTGGCCTTACAGAACTTTCTAAAATCAGGAGAATTATTAAAAAGGTGAGTAACAAGAGTCATTCTGCAGGTTTGGTAAGTTCAAAGCTAAGGCTATGTCATTAAGGTGAAAGGAAAAAGGTTTAAATAGGACATGAGGAACAAGTTTTTCAGTACTTGGTGTCACACGCTCAGCGCATCATCGCTGATGTCACGCGCTCAGTGACATCACTTTCGCTCCTCACATTATCGCTGATGTCTCACGCTCAGTGACTTCCGCCCCATACTGCCGTGTATGCCACCACTTCCGGCCCCACGAACGCCACTCATCTGCATTCTGCTGACATGCCCCCTCCCCCCACTGTCACCATCCGCGCCCCCTAGAACCTTGAGGGGAACATCAGCACTGCTCATGACTCCACCCCCATGCTCCCCACCACCACACCCATTTCAGTTACAGTCTCCGCCCCCCTCTAATCTCTGCACCCACACTAGATCACAGCTCCAAGCCCTGCCGACTTTTCACCATCCCACCAGACCTCCCCCTCACAGGACGAATGATCAGTTCTCAGCAAAGGACTCACCTTCATCCCCCTCCATCCACACATCAATGAATTTAATACACACCGTGACGTCCAGATTACAG